>NC_068356.1:79057949-79315449 GCF_020536995.1 Dreissena polymorpha
TACCTTAATCTTCTGATTTGTAGTTGAGCGTTCTACTCATTGAACAAGCTTAATTTATTTAAATGGTAAATTAAATATTATTGAATGAATATCTTGGAAAACTTAATGAGATACTAAAAATACAAATATCCATACCATCAAAGTAAAGATGCCACAGCTTGTTCCATCAATATCACAAATGTGGTAAAAATAAACGGCTATTTAAGACCCAGACACAAGGAAATCAGGGAAACTGCCTTAAAAGCACACATTGTTATTTTACGGAACATAGTATATTGTCAGCCATTAGTAATATCAATTAACGAATTTGCTTGTTTTTAAAATATTTTTAAATACCCTGAATGAAAACATTCTCTTTTCTCCAGGACACCAACTGTCTGTCGACTGTCTTGACAATAGTTTCAAATATGCATTGACTATCTGCAAAATACCATTGAAAGACTTATCAGATTTAGCTACACATTAAAACTTCATATTATATATGTTTATTAAAGGAATCCTGACAGAAACAAGCAAGTTCGTAGATTCGATATCCTAGCAAAAATTCAGTTTGTTAATAGATGGTTGCAAATCCCTGGATATATGGTATAATCTTTCAAAAATATTTAAGTGTAGGGTTATTGTTGTTATGCAATGCTATTCTCCTCATTAATAACTATACACCCATGCAGTTTCATATTGAAATCTAGTAGCATGATAAAGCCCTGAAAAGTGGCACAATATAAACCAACAAAGAACTCTTGTGAAGGGTTTTGATTCACGGTCATGGTACTTCTTCTCAACAATATCTATACATCAATGAAGTTCCATGTTGATATCTTAAAACATTTGTGAGATATGGCCATTCAAACTTTTGTGACAGACGGACGGACAGACTGTCGCCGATTGACAGACGTCAAAAGGCAATATATCTATATATTTTATGTAAATTACCTGATCATCTACCCAGTTGTTGCCTTCCAGAGTTTGGAGATTTGTCTCTTCAACCCCTTCACCACACACTGTCAATCTTTCTCCTTTGGCAAGTGGTATAGGGTCAGATGGCATCTTCAAGAAATGAATTGCCTCTTCTTTTTTTGCAGTCACGTTGACAGGAGGTGTAGTTTTCACTTGAGAGGTAGCCGTGTTTACAGGAGTTGTAGTTTTCACTTGAGAGGTAGCCGTGTTGACAGGGGCTGTAGTTTTCACTTGAGAGGTAGCCGTGTTGACAGGGGGTGTAGTTTTCACTTGAGAAAGAGCCGTGTTGACAGGTGGTGTAGTTTTCATTTGAGAGGTAGCCGTGTTGACAGGGGGTGTAGTTTTCATTTGAGAGATAGCCGTGTTGACAGGAGGTGTAGTTATCACTTGAGAGGTAGCCGTGTTGACAGAATGTGTAGTTACATTAATGTCTTCATTGACAGATTCGTCAAGAAAAGGTTTGATATTATTTAAGGCAACTGATGTTTTCAGAATGGCACCATTCAATGTCTTAAGTTTTACAACCCCGCCAACAATATCATCAACTACGAATGGCCCTGTATAATTGGTTCCAAGGTCCCCTTTTGCCTTGCGTCCTGCCCTGGAGGCATTGAATTTCAACACTTTGTCTCCTATATTTACAGCTGTGTAGGGTCTTTTCTTTAAATTTGATTTCTTGAAGTCCCTTTGTTGTTTTCTTCTGGCCTCTTCACAATTTTTTTCGACTTCAGCTGATATCTGCAGGCCTGTATTTTGTCTCTTCTTAACATTTTCTTCAAGAAATTTCTCACTTGGCAATGCTCCCATTATCTCCTACGAAAAAAAAACAACAACATTATATTTCATCACTATTATCTTAATATAGATAAGTCATAAAGCTAGAAGTAATGCTACAGCCAGGAACAAGTTGTTAATTGGCCAAATTTTACCTTAATGTACGACCTTGACTTTACGTAGATGAAAGATGTAACATGCTACACATAATTTTCTCACTCACTGTTAAAATGATAAATTACAAATTTCAACAAGCACAAGTCTCAAAATGATGTTACATGGCAAAATGTTATCTAAATCTCTTAGTTGGTTCCTAAGGGGTTAGCGCATTTGATCTGAGGCTAGTGAATACCAGTTTGGGTAAGAATTGTTTTCCATCAAATTATCATGACATATTTGCATAATTATGATCAATCAAAATAAAGCAAAACAATTGTGACCTGAAGTGAATTGCAGTACCAATTAACCAAATAGAGATACTATGTTAACATACCCACAAAAAAATTGAAACTTGCTGTATTAATAGACATCGGCCCAGTAAAAGCTTCAAACATATGATTTGTCTATGCAAGCATCAAGGTAAAGAATGATACCATTGGCACTGTTTGTACTACAATATGAAGTTCCTATTCAGGTACTACAATATGAAGTTCCTATTCAGGTACTACAATATGAAGTTCCTATTCAGGTACTACAATATGAAGTTCCTATTCAGGTACTACAATATGAAGTTCCTATTCAGGTACTACAATATGAAGTTCCTATTCAGGTACTACAATATGAAGTTCCTATTCAGGTACTACAATATGAAGTTACTGGTGAGGTACTACAATATCAAATCCTGGACCTCACATTGTCTTTTACAAGTATGTCAAGTTTCTTCAAGGTATCTGACTAACTATTTGAAAAATCAAATTATACAGTTTGCAACACAACTGGGAAACTGCATACTGACTAAAAAGACCCTTGCCTGAAACTGGTGAAATCAGTAAAACTGTATGGAATTAATAATTGGTCAAAAAAGAAATCAAGGTAATGTATACTAACATCAACGTTGATTTTTGGTAGCTGACTAGGAAAAACTGCCTCCCGTCCATATAGCAGGAAGAATGGGGAAAACTTTGTGGATGACTGCTTTTTTGTCCGGATTGCAAAGAGCACTTCCTCGAGACGATCATCCCAGTTGTTTTGCTCCTCACTAACCAGTTTACTTAGTGCCCTATATAAAAATCAATAAAAAAATCAAACATGGCAGGTGGAAATACACATTGCAATGACAGATTTAAACTACAATTCTAGTAAAATTTTATTTAGATAAAAGCTCTTTGAACATAAAGAATTTTTATCTGTTTTGTTCACATATGGGCATTTTACACTATTCTCTTTTTATGAATACTATTTAAAAAGCTGGACAGAGTGACATCCAAGGTAAAGCAGTATACCGCCACTATTGCATTACGTGCATAATATAGTAATTCATTTTTATTGTTAACTTCTTGATAAATAGATGCTGAGTACTGACATCATGCAACCAATCAAATAATTTGATATTACTCAATGGTAATTAACTCCAACACAATTATAACTAATCAGCGTTTTTTTTCCCCAAAGGGGAAAGGTACCTGTACCCCTACAATTGGGAATTTTTCGAGTCGTGAAACTTTCAAATTGGGAAAAAAATGAGTCGCAAAATCAATGAATTGGGAAAAATTCGAGTCGCAAAATTGATGAATTGGGAACCTTTAAAATGCATGTAATCTATCATTAGGGGCTATATTCTGCATCACAAAGCATTTTAAACTCTAGGTTTTGACAGAAAAACTACAGTACGGTTATGATATTTTGACTATCGTATCATGTCATGTGAAAATTGTGTTATTGCCACTTCAGTTAGAATGTGCCCGTCAATTGGAAAAATATCTTCCAGTGATAGGCATAAGCACTGAGGTTGCATAAAAATTAATATTAATAATTTTGTTTTAGCCCTTAAAAGTCTTACAAGCCCTGCAATGTTTCATGTGAGTTAAATTAAAAACTTAAAAACTAAAGAAAAACAACAACAATGGATCTTGTACTGGTTTGACATCTTTTAACAATAGACAGTGAGAATAGTCACACGTAACCAAAATGAGTTTTTAGAGTGGAATGCTTTAACAATAATTTTCAAAGGTAAGTCTTATATTTTGTTTTGATTTTTTTTCAAATCATCAAATAAGATATTAAGATCATCTGCCATTAAATGCTTATGTATATGTTGTAAATAACTATAGGATTTTACACCCATGTCTCATTATTTTTAATTTTATGTTAAACTTTTATTTGTTTATATTCGTATCCGAATAGTTACTGTCCGGATTTGACACTTAAAAAACTATACATAGAAGTAATATGCGCATTTAACTCAATACGGTTACGTTTTTTTTTAATGTCAACGAAATTAGTGTTGAGAAAGTTTATTGATGTAAGGAAGACTGGTCTTAGCGATGGAATTCTTTCACGGGAAATATCGATCACTCGTCGCAGTTATGTAATCCATTCACATTTTACACAGCGGTTAGAATTGCGCCCCATTTGAAAAGTTTTGTTTACTTTCTACGCAACAATGTCCTACGAAAATAAATGGCCGAAAATGAAAGGCTCGACAATATCAAAAGATATTTCCAGCGAAAATAAAAGGCACTGGCTATTGGGAACGGCACCTAAAATCGTTCGGAACGGTAGATATCGAGATTGGGAAAGGTCCGGTGCTAAAATTGGGAAGCCTCCGGTAGGCTTTGGGAAAGGTACCGTTCCCCGGTACTAGTTGAAGAAGGAAAAAAAACGCTGCTAATACGCTATTGACTTTGGTTACTGGCAGCTATTATGTATGCACCCATTTATCTTCTGTATACCTATTTACAAGGAATTGACTCAAAATAACATCCTTTCTATGTCGTAAAATACTTAAAGTTACCAGAGACTTCTATATTAAATCTGTTGCAATTAGTCAGGCCTCGGATAGCAAAACTTTGTGATGCTCTAATATAAGCATGCTCATCTTAACTTCAAAAAAGTATGTTCTAAATAAATAATAGTATTCACCTTTTAATTGTTTGATTTGTTCTTTCATCCAAGCCATTGGTCTGTGGATGATAGGCAGCAGTGAGTTTATGGTTGATGTCCCAATTCTCGCACAATTCTTGATTAATCTGCAATAGTAATACACATGACATACGTGTTCTATAAAAATAACCAAGAGTTGTCCCTAGACAGCACGCTAGACTTGTCTTGCGCTTTATAGTAATGTACGCTTTCTTTCAGGCATATTTGAAGTAATCTGTACATTTATGACTAAACAAAAAGCTGAAAATTTATAAAGAAAGTCAATAAAATTTGTTACAATTAATTGTTGACTTTAATTAGCTTAGGTATGGGGAATAAACCTTTTTCTATTGTAAGAACAGCTTGTACCTAAAAAAATCAATTTCAGCACAATATCTCCATAAAAACTGCGGTAATTGAGAGTAGACTCTGAGCTTAAGTGAATTTCAACTTGCATGCAAGCCTCATTGTGACTTCTTAGAACATATGGGGGCATATGCATCCTAAAAGGCCAGTAAGATGTTAGTCTGGATCGGCAAAATTGTTAATTGAATACCTGAAGTAGAAAAAGTGTATGGAGGGGTTGCATGTTTACCGTAAGCACATCAATTTCAAAGTACGAAGTTAAATTTTACTTGTACCTGATTCACGAATTCTCTTCCTTGATCTGTTAAGATCGCATTCATCGCTCCATGCCGATATATCATTTTTTGGACACATTTTGACACCTCAACAGCAGTTTTGTTTGGAATTGCAAAGGCTTCCACCCATTTGGTATAGTAATCAGTCGCTGTAAATATGTACCTGTTCCCAGCTGGTGTCTCTGTGAAGGGACCCATTAAATCACAGCCAACTAATTCAAATGGTTGCTGGACCTGTAAATAGATTGTTTTTACTGAAATTGTCTGCAGAAGATGTATATAGGGCATGGACTAAATGAGTTCATTTATTAATGTAAAAAAAAATATACTTAACATTGAGTGACCAAGAATACACAGAGATGTTTTAGTTAATTATTGGAGTGTTAATTATTCATGGCAGAAGTAAACTAATGATAAGGATGAGATTACCCTTAAGGAAAGGCTTGCAGAAGAAGTGAGTTCAACAGAACTTTTTTTTCATTGTTTATACTAGTATGCAATAGCCACATCCAAATCCTATTTTATACACAGCTATTTGAACGTTTCTTACAAAAAGCTAATCATTAACTTGAAAAATTTGAATAACCATAAACAAAGCAATTGAGGCCATTATACATTCGCATGCTTCGGCAAGATGAAAATAAAGGCAATAAATGTATTATATATAACTTACATGGATTGATTTCAGTTCAGGTTTCTTTGGTGGCTTCAGTGGATCAGACTTTTGGCATTGTACACACATTCACCTATCAAATGTCATATAAAACAGCATGACAATTTCAGATTACCAACTTTTAACAAAAAGTACTTACAGATGGATATTAAGCACCGCAAATCTACTGATTAAACAAATATGCACTAACTTACAAACACTTGATTAAGTAAGCAACCATTCCCATTTTAAGACACTCATTTTTCAATTCAATGCTTGGCTAACAAAGATTTTGGCTATAATAATAACAGAATATGAGCATGCGAACCTTTTCCCATGTGCATTTATACAGAATTTGGGCAGACCTTGATCAGGCCATGAATAGTTTGGCGAAGATTCATAGACTTTATGGTCTCAACACAAAACATCAATGAAAATTTTGAATGCTATTCAATACATTCTCAGTTGAATATAATGCCCTTCTAATAATTATTGCCCACAAAATTGAGAATTATACATTTAAAAGAATTAAGTGTAATACAAATACATAAGCAGGACTTTCCATTGTGATTAATGCAAAGCTGTTTCAAAACACTGGGTTTGTATTTCATAGTAATTAGACACTCTTTATTTACAAACATTTTTCATGACTATACAACACCTAAAAACTGAAAAGTAACAGGTAGCATTCTGAAACTTACATATTCCCTGATATCATGTGTCATCTTGGGTCACCAGAACCTTATCTTCATCGTCTCATTTGTTTTATTGAAACCACTGTGGCCCCCTTTACCACTGGCATGGAATTCCTTCAAGAGATCAGCCGTCTCTCCCATCCGAACCACTTTAACCCCATTAAGCACCCCTGGTACATATTTGAAGAGTTCTGCAAAGTAGGATATCAAAATTAAAACAAGGGCTGTTTGTAAAACATGCATGCCCCCCATATGGGCTCTTCGTTGTAGTGACAGCCATTGTGTGAGTATGTTTTTGTCACTGTGACCTTGACCTTTGACCTAGTGACCTGAAAATCAATAGGGGTCATCTGCCAGTCATGATCAATGTACCTTTGAAGTTTCATGATCCTAGTCATAAGCGTTCTTGAGTTATCATCCGGAAACCATTTTACTATTTCGGTTCACCGTGACCTTGACCTTTGACCTAGTGACCTGAAATCAATAGGGGTCATCTGCGAATAGGGGTCATCTGCGAGTCATGATCAATCTACCTATCAAGTTTATGATCCTAGGCCTAAGCGTTCTTTAGTTATCATCCGGAAACCATTTTACTATTTCAGGTCATTGTGACCCTGACCTTTGATATAGTGACCTGAAAATAATTAGGGGTCATCTGCGAGTCATGATCAATGTACCTATGAAGTTTCATGATCCTAGGCATAAGTGTTCTTGAGTTATCATCCAGAAACCATTTTACTATTTCGGGTCACTGTGACCTTGACCTTTGACCTAGTGACCTGAAAATCTATAGCGGTCATCGGCGAGTCAAGATCAATGTACCTATGAAGTTTCATGATCCTAGGCATAAGCGTTCTTGGGTTATCATCCGGAAACCATTTTACTATTTCGGGTCACTGTGACCTTGACCTTTGACCTAGTGACCTGAAAATCTAAAGCGTTCATCTGCGAGTCAAGGTCAATGTACCTATGAAGTTTCATGATCCTAGGCATAAGCGTTTTTGAGTTATCATCTGGAAACCACCTGGTGGACGGACCGACTGACAGACCGACATGTGCAAAGCAATATACCCCCTCTTCTTCGAAGGGGGGGGGCATAAAAAAAATTGACACCACTACCATCATTCTTTGTATTTGAGAGCTGGTCTTGCACGTTTGAGGCTTGCCTTGATCAGGACAACAACATCATGATCAAAATCATTAATGCCATCAGTGAGTGGGTCTTGGAAATATAACTGCTATACTTAACAAGAGTTGGCAGAAGACAGTGCTTGACAGTATTACCTAAGCCATCATGGGGAAATAGTTCACATTCAATAAGGTCAAGGTAATATACCATAATTAACATATTGATCGCTTATGTTTTAAAGAAGTTGTATGTTATAGATGATTCTGAGTTCAGGTATATTTTCCACAATATATTGAACATTTGTAAAGACTTAAAATACACTAATAAGATTTTATCTCAAGTTTGATAGCAATAGCTTGGATGAAATGGTTGGACAGTCCTTCAAAAATAAAATAAATATTTGTGTGTTGTTTTACCATGTTTGAAAAAAATGGTTTGGGTGGGGGATGGGGTAGGGGTGGTGGTCGAGATGGGGGTATAATGTGGGGGTGTGGTCATTTATTATCAGATCTTTCAAAAATAAGAAAAATAGGAAAATACAATATTTTTTTTTGGGGGGGGGGGATTCTGGGGTTGGGTGTGGGGGATGGTTTGAGTGGAGTCCATTGTGGTATGTCAGGTTAGTGTTGTTTTGTCAAAGTATGAATCAAATCTGATCATAAATAAAGAAGTTTTGGCAATTTAAGCAAAATTTATTAATTTGACCTTGAGATTCAAGGTCATTCAATGGTAAAGGTCAAATTTAACTTGCCAGGTACAGTACCCTCATGATAGTAAGAAAGTATTTGAAGTTTCAAAGCAATTACCTTGATTCTTTAGAAGTAAAGTGGATCGAAACACAAAATTTAACCATATATTAAAAGTTACTAAGTCAAAAAAGGGCCATAATTCCGTAACAATGACAACCAGAGTTATGCAACTTGTCCTTTTACTGTACCCTTATGATAGTTTTTGAGTGTTCCAAGTATGAAAGCAATATCTATGATACTTTAGGGGTAAAGTGGCCCAAAACATAAATCTTAACCAAATTTTCAATTTTCTAAGTATAAAGGGCCCATAATTCCGTCCAAATGCCAGTCAGAGTTATATAACTTTGCCTGCACGGTCCCCTTATGATAGTTAATAAGTGTTGCAAGTATGAAAGCAATAGCTTTGATACTGTAGGAATAAAGTGGACCTAAACACAAAACTTAATCAAATTTTCAATTTTCTAAGTATAAAAAGGGCACATAATTCTGTCAAAATGCCAGTCAGAGTTACATTACTTTGCCTGCACAGTCCCCTTATGAAAGTTAGTAAGTGTTGCAAGTATGAAAGCAATAGCTTTGATGCTTAAGGAATAAAATGGACCTAAACACAAAACTTAACCAAAATTTTCAATTTTCTAAGTATAAAAAGGGCACATAATTCTGTCAAAATGCATGCCAGAGTTATCTAACTTTGCCTGCCCAGTCCCCTCATGATAGTAAGTAAGTGTAACAAGTTTGAATGCAATAGCATTGATACTCACTGAGAAAAGTGGACCTAAACGCAAAACTTAACCAAAATTTTAAATTTTCTAAGTATAAAAAGGGCACATAATTCTGTCAAAATGCATGCCAGAGTTATCTAACTTTGCCTGCCCAGTCCCCTCATGATAGTAAGTAAGTGTACCAAGTTTGAATGCAATAGCATTGATACTTTCTGAGAAAAGTGGACCTAAACGCAAAACTTAAACGGACGCCAACGCCGACGCCAAGGTGATGACAATAGCTCATATTTTTTTTTCCAAAAATAGATGAGCTAAAAATGGCCCTAATTCCGTTAAAATGTCAACCGCCAGAGTAACTTGCCCTGTACATTCCCTTTATGATAGTTAGCGAGTTTTCCATGTCTGAAAGCAAAAGCTATGATACTTAGGTAAAATGGACCAAATATTCAATTATCTACGTATAAAAGGGGCCATTATTCTATCAACATGCCAGTCAGAGTTACATAACTTTGCTTGCACAGTTCCCTCATGAAAGTAAGTGTTGCAAGTATGATAGCAATTTAAAGCTTTGATACTTTAGGAATAAAGTGAACATAAACACAAAAGTTTACAAAATTTTCAATTTTCTAAATATAAAAAGGGAACATAATTTTTACAAACTGCTTGATACAGTTGTCTGTTCTTGTTTGAGGTGGTACGCAAACTTTAACATATATTTTTCAAAAATATGCATATTCATAGTGGAAAAAGGGCCATAATTCTAAAAAAATGCTTGAAACAGTTTTCTGCTCTTGTTAATTGATTGGAGTCATGTCGGTTAAGATGTATGCAAAATATAAAAGCAAAATGTCAAGGGACATAAAATTTAGAGGTGGTACACAAACTTTAACATAGATTTATCAATACCGGGTAATATGCATATTCTAGGTGGAAAGAGGGTCATAAGTCTTACAAAATGCTTTATACAGTTGTCTGCTTTTGTTTATAGATTGGGGTTATGCTGGTAAAGAAGTATGCAAAATATAAAAGCTAAACGTCCAATTTATGACACAATACTGTATAATGTGAGGTTGGAATAAGATGTCAATGCGGGAATAAATTGTGATTTTTCAACAGTGCATAATATGAAGTTTTACATGTTGTATTTATTAAGTTTGAAATATTATAATTCAAATAGATACTTGCATATATAATAGCATTATTTAAATTTATTTTACTACACTACACAACTGGATTTTTTATTGAATTTGTTTTTAATACCCATAAAATAATACCTTGCCCTTGCAGTGCATGAACACATTTTAAAAATACATTAAAAGGGATAAAAATACAATCACTGTTAATAAAGTCATGGAAAATTGCTTATTAAGCTTGAAGTATAGATAAAATATTACAAAAATTAATTGAGATCATGAATAGTTTTGTTTGAGAAAATCACCAAAATGATGTCCATTACCAAATTGATGTCTTATTCCAAATTCACATAATACAGTGTTCCACATATTATTTCATATTAACAATTACACTAATTGATAATTGATGTGTCATTTAACGATGAAATAATAGAACAATTGCCATTCAAATTCAAAGAAGTATGTTGTCATTAATGCCATTGCAACCACTTTAACCCTTTGCATGCTGGGAAATTTGTCGTCTGCTTAAATGTCGTCTGCTGAATTCTATAATTAGCATTTTCTTCGATTTTCAGGATAGCAAACAGTTTGGATCCTGATGAGACGCCACGTTCTGTGGCGTCTCATCTGGATCCAAACTGTTTGCAAAGGCCTTCAAAATCCAGTTCCAGCGCTCAAAGGGTTAAAATTTAAACAACTATGTTGTAATTAATGGCATTACAGCCACTTTAATATTTAAATTGATTTATTGATACAATATTGAAAAAAGCGGAACACGAAATGAATATTAATTCAGAAAATCTGTATGGTCCTCAAATCTGTACCATATAGACTGCTAATCTGGGCCGTATAGTCCGCTAAGCTGGACCGTATGGTCTGGGCCATATGATCAAGAAATGTTCAAATTCAAACAAGTATGTTTTCATTTATGTTATAAAAACAACTTTTAATAATTTCATTAAATGTATTGATATATTATTGAAGGATGTGGGGCATGAAATGCATATTAATGTAGACATGGTTAACATCATTTGCTATCTGAGAGTTAGTCTAAAGGCTAGACATTTTGTACAATGTACACAACACCACTACCATCAGCAACATTATTATAGCTACCTGAGAGTCTAGTCTCCAAAATCTCTGATAGCTACACTTAACCAGGATCACAACACCTATACCCATGTCAATTTAATTTACATCACAATTGGTCTTTAAAATGTCACTTCTGAGCTTAACTATTTGTTAACTACCACAAGGTCCTCGGATGTTTCGCCCCCAAGACGTTTCCGCCCTGGTCGATTCGCACCTGGTCGTTTCGCCCCCATATTAGCGGAACACTAGGTGTTGAGTAGTTTAATTGGTGACCATTATATAATCATCAAAGAAAGTACAAATGTCATGCTACACATAACCATGAACAAACAGAACTACCACCATATTATTTTGTTCATTATTTTCATCTTAAAATATTAATTTAAATTGCCAGTTTTCATAAAGAAATATGCAACCTGACTAAGGGTAATTTATAACTTAAAACAAACACTATGATCACATCTGGGAGCTATTCTGGAAACCGTTACTTGTAGTTAATTATTGATCTGAGAAATTCAGGGAGAAAATGCAATTTTGAAATATCCTACCCTTCAAGAAGAATTTCTTTGCCTTAATTTTGAACTGGTGACACCTGTTGATATTTACACGATCAGTTCCCTTCATAAGCACAGGAAAAGTTTCCAAAGTGAGAAAGTTCACTAAATCAACATATTCATTATCCTCCATTATTTTATGAAGAGTATTACTAACACAGTTTTAAACAAAATCAAATTTATTATAACATACAATAAATGTTGACAGCACTTCAAAAATCTGACTGAACAATAGCAAAAAGCTAAGAAATCAAGTAATTTATCTCTTAACATTACAATTAATAGATTTCATTAGCCATTTGGTTCACCAATAAAAAATAAATAAATAAATCGTATAATTCTATGTTTTTTAAGCTAACCTGTCAATATTGTTATTTTTCTTAGAAGACACTTTATGACCCCTAACTTTATGGCAGAAAGGTCATCTTAGCTTTTTATGACAGGTCCCATGTTTTTATAGCATCTTCTCAGAGTCTATGATAACGAGCTCATCACTTGATAATTGTACCCCTATGACTGGGTCCATTTCCTGTCCACTGTACCAGATCTATACTTGTTAGTCTGTTTAATTGTTAGGATTTTAATTGTTTGCATAGCTGTTTGTTTTTAAAAAAACAATAAACACAAAATAATGATAACAATTATTATCATATTACATCCATATTACCTATGAGCACTAATAATCTTTCAAAATCAATCCAAATATTTGTTTATTGTGTCATTTGTGTAGGCGAGTTAGAGCATGTATTAAGTTTATTAGCAAGAAAATGTAATTCTTTTATGAATATATAATTAACATAGGTATTATAACCATAAATGATACATGACTGACAGTTATTATTATATTATATTTTATTTTGGAAATGGACTGAAGATGAACCAAATAATATACTTAATTTCTTTCAGCATTGCATTTACTGTAGTTCCCCATGCATTATACTACTTATTCTTTTTTTCACAATTTCAAAGCTTAAGTTCACAATTGTTCATGGATAAAATGGTTCAATGGTTGTATGAGTGATAGTGTAACATTTGACAGGTTTCTGTTAATTATATGTATATAAATATATGACTGTCACCAGTAATAAATATATATTATTAATAGGGTACAGACATTAGCCCTCTGGGACGTTAGCCCCTAGAACATTAGCACCTTCAAAAAAGTGCACGCTAGGACATTAGCCCCTAGGTGATTTAAAACGTTTATAACAATTTTTAAAGTAAGTATTTTTATTCCTTTTTTTAATTTCATATGTTAAAACATACAGTTATTTATATGTTGAAGTCTTATATATTTTCTTTTCAATACATAGATTGTACCACACACACACATTTTAGTGTTCTTTTTTCACAATTTCTTTACTTTTCTTTCTTTTATATGGATGGCAAACCTATTATTAATTTATTTAAATTGTGAGATTGTTACCTAATATAATTAGTTTATTCTGTCCTCTCATTTTTGCATTATATATTATATTGTATTAGGACTATTGAAACCAAAAATGTTATTCATTTGCATTAAAATGTTGCGTGATAGTTGGAGTAACAAAAAAAAGAACACGAGCTGTCAGAGGACAGCCGCTGGACTACTTGAGTGCTTGACAGTATAACGTAAGCCATCATGAAGAGGGGGTATAGGTAAGCCGGGGGTATAATGTGGGTGTGTGGTCATTGTTTTGAGTCAAAGTATGAATCAAATGTGATCATAAATGACTGACTAATGGGGTTGTTTACCTTCGGGACTTTGGTTAATAAACCATTGCCCGAGCACACTGCTTAACATAAAACTCTGGATAAAAAGGTTGAAAACAGCCATAAAATGGACAGCCCGATTTTACTGGGCTGTACCATTGATATAAATAGAAAACTTTGCAGTGTTGGTGCGGTGCCTTAATAAAAAGCTATTGGTTAAAAAATATCTATACTTATTCAAGAAGCGTTAAAAACGCAGTACTTAATAAAATTAATAATCAATGTCTAGCCTAATGCTGTAAGAAAGGCGTGTTTTAATTGGTTGACTGTATTTAAAAGCATAGCTCTGATTGGTTATCTCTGTCACGTCCGCGCAAAAGCAAGTAGGTCAATCCGTTTTGGGATAAAAATTTCGCACAAAGAACGACCTTGAAATGGCGTCTGCTCTTGCACAGACGTCTGCCCTTTTGCACTTTTGGAATGTAAACAAAGCATATGAAACAAGAAGGAATATTACTACTTGAATCTGTTTGAATTTAATATAATTGGTATATGTTATTTAAACTATTATGATGAAGTTATATTAATATTAATAATTAAGTATTGATGGCAAAAACACATACTATTACAGTGCTCCAGCTAGGCCTAACTGGCCTAACCGAACCTCCGCCCTGCCCTTCCTAGGGCCCCCCCTTCCCTTAAAAAAAAAAAAAAAAAAATTTTTTTTTTTTACATATGATGATGAATAAATCTCTTATTACTTTATTACAATACATTGTAATTAATTTATTCCTCATTGTAGACATTATATTTAAATTGTTTAATAATAATGGGAATAATATATTCTAACAATTATTAATAATATATATATTAATATGCAAGAGGAAGCATTCCAGAAATGCCCGCGCGCTCGAAAGTGCCCTTTTGACAAAATACTACGCGACCAAAGTGCCCTTTTGACAAAAAAGCCCCCCCTGCCCTTTCCAAATCCTAGCTGGAGCACTGTATTACATATTATGGTATCATCATTACTAGACCCATTGTTCAGTATTTACTGCAATGCGTTGTTGGAGTGTTTAAACTTTGTGATCTGTGTTTTAAATGTTAAAATCCAAATAGGATTATTTTTAGTATAATGCCTATAGAAAAGTAAAGGAATACACAGATGTGTAATATGTTTGAAAAAAAAAAAAAAATTATATTTAAGGATTTTCCAGATCACAAAGTGGTTTAACATTGCCACTATATATTTACATACATAGTAAAGTACCAGAATTAGGTGTATATTTAATGTTTAAACGAAATGTCATACAACAAGATCTAATCGATGGGAAAATATGCTTATCTACGAACATTAATTAGTAGGAATGCTAGAGCCTGATTTAATAGCTCTCAAATGTAAAGTGAATTTGCATGTAGACATGCAATTATATGGAAAAAAAGGAAAAAGATAATATATAATAACACATAGGGAGTATCTATAGGGAGAATCTATATTATTGTTGCAATTGAGTATTGAGTTATTAAAAATTGTAATGTGTATAAATTTATGTATGTGGCTCAATGTTAAACACTTGCAGACAGGGAATATAGCCGTAATGCTCCAACATTAGACCCTGTCTGTATGGAACTTTAATCCAATAGAGGATTGGGCTATGGAGAAGAGAAGTCCCCCCCCCCCAGAGTGGCGTTAAAACAATATTTAAAAGTGAGATTAGTAAAAAACCCTTATATGTTAAGGGTAATGACTTACGTGTCTCCAAACGGTCACCTTTATAGGGCCACATAAAAATAAAAGGGTAAAACAATGTGCTTTACAGGTAAAAATGTGACAAAACAACTAAATTTGTACAAAAAGTACATTATTTACAATATGTACAGTACTGTAAGCGTTTATATATTTAATTTACAAGTTTCCACCCTGGAGGGTTGAAAGAAGAAGAGATTTTGGGAGTGTAGGCCGGTGTGAGTGGGGGAGAAAAGCCAGCAGGGGTGATGTCACTTAGTTGAACTAAGGGAGGTAATTGTGGGGATGGAGTCTACAAAGGTTGTTTCCCCAGGACCAGAGGGAGTACACGGTAAATGAAAAATAGTTTGTATGCAATTGAAAGAATTGGAAAAAGGTATGATGTAAAATGGTAAAAAGACCAAATATTGCCTAGATGCAGTAAAACAAACCCAAAAAGCTCTTATCCAATCAATATTATTTGTATATTGTTGAAAACAATGGAGGAAATAGTACTAAAGTACCTTGTATGGTATGTAAAATGGCAATTAAACAGAAAAACCGAGGCACTTTGCTATATAAAATAGCAATTTAACATAAAATTAAGGAAATTTGCTATATAAAATAGCAATTTTAACATGAATTAGTGTAATACAGAGTAAAAAGTTTGCTATGGTGTAGAAATAGCAGTATTGAGAAAAAATTAAGGCAATTTACTATATAAGATAGCAGTTTTACACAAAAATAAGGAAATTTGCTACACAAATTAGCAGTTATAACAAGATTTAATGTACTACAAGGTACAAAATTTGCTATGATCGAAAATTAGCAATATCATCAACATAGACAATAATACCAAGGGATTGGTATTACCCTGGATAGGGCTAAATAAGGGTTTTTCATGGTATAAGGCCCTGCACCGTGCACTCCAGTCCGACATGGCTCTTCGAGTTTGAAGGGGAAAGGGTGGGGTGTCAAAGGGGAAGAGAGGGGGTGCAATGCAGCCAACAATCCCAGGTAACTGGACAGCCTCGTCCTTTCTTGTAATAAGAAATGCCATAAAATATGATTATATTAAGATACTGAAAAATGTAAATGGTGGACTAACGTCATACTCTCATAAAAAATGTATTAAAATAAAGAAGACCAGGTCAATACCATTGGCCTGATTTAGAAAGGGCAGCGTAAAACAATAAAACCATTAAAAGATAAAATAAAAGTTGTGTAAAGGAGACACAAATCCAACACAATTACTAGATTACGTCAGTTTTGTGCAAAGATTACACAGTTTAAAGGACAAACAGTCACAAGACTGAATAATTGGGTGGGTGTTGGCTGCTCTTCCTCCCCCAATGACCTAGATTTTGTCAGTTATCTGACAATCCAGAAGGTATTTGGCGAGGGCAGAGAAGACCGGGCCCCTAGCTGCTCCCTTGGGGTCTAGCACTTTGGAAAGGTTTAAAACTAGTCCATGGGAGTGCAATGCAGCTTTGAGGTGGTCGCTCTGCGCCTTATGGTTAGGACAGTGCAGCAGCATGTGGGGCGCAGTATGGGGTTCCTGGCACCTAGAACATGCGGGGTCTATACCGAGGACATACTTTGCTGAGTATCTGTCAGGCGGCCTGAGGGTTTTCGCGGTTCTGGTAAAAGTATGTCGATGGGAAGACAAATTGTCGGTCCGGAGATTCCACTCACCCACTACAAATTTCTTTGTCAGGGAGTAGATCTCAGTAGGTGCCAGGGGTTCCCCAGGATCTACGGCCCCCCTCAAGTGGCCCTCCTTTGCCCCCCTGTCGGCCTGCTCATTCCCGCTGATGTTGACATGTGCTGGACACCATACTTATGTGACCTTTAAAGATTTATCTAGGCACTGTTGATGAAGTTCCAAAATGCTAGCTTAAATGTCAGGCCTAGATCTGCTATTTTTGTTTTTTATAGACTCAAGAGATGACATTGAGTCTGATAAAATAGCAGTTTTAGTAGGTTTATTGACCAATATCAAGCACAAAGAGTATTTAATTGCCAAACGTTCTGCTGTTAAAATAGAGAGATTGTTGCTGAGCCTGTGCGTTTTGGTAATATTTTTTTAGGGAATTACAAAAGAGTTGGCTACCAAACCAGAGTTAGGGCATTTGGAGCCGTTAGTGTAGATTTTTAGATACATCATTAGATAGATCAGCATACAAATTATCTATAAGGGAGAGAGCTTCTGACTTGATGAGTTGTGGCAAGTCAGTTTTTGTTATTTTATTAGAGAGTGATAGGTCAACATCAATGGGTCCAAGCGTCCAGGGGGGGGGGGGAGCTCAGGTCTGCCTCAGGTACCTTGATCATAAATAAAGAAGTTAAGGCAATATAAGCAAATTTATTAATTTGACCTTGAGAGTCAAGGTCGTTCAAAGGTCAAAATCTCATTACCAGGTACAGTTCCATCATGATAGTAAGAAAGTATTGGAAGTTTGAAAGCAATAGCCTTGATACTGTAGAAGTAAAGTGGATCTAAACACAAAATTTAACAAAATATTTAAAGTTACTAAGACAAAAAAGGGCAATAATTCCATTAAAAAGCCAACCAGAGTTATGCAACTTGCCCTGTACAGTCCCCTTATGATAGTTAGCGAGTTTTCAAATTTTGAAAGCAATAGCTATGCTACTTTAGGAGTAAATTGGACCAAAAGACAAAACTTAACCAAATGTTCAATTATTTAAGTATAAAGGGGCCATAATTCTGTCAAAATGCTTGATAGAGTTGTCTACTCTTGTTTATAGATTGAGATCATGTTGGTAAAGAAGTATGCAAAATGTTTAAGCAATATGTCAAGGGAAAATATTGAGGTGGTACGCAAACTTTACATAGATTTATAAATAATATGCATATTATAAGTAAAAAAGGGCCATAATTCTTACAAAATGCTTGATACAGTGTTCTGCTCTTGTTTATAGGTTGGGGTCATGTTGGTCAAGAAGTATGCAAAATATTAAAGCAGTATGTAAAGGGACATGGGAAATAATTGGGGTGGTACGCAAACTTTAACATTTGCACGCTATCGCTTATGCTAACGCCGACACCGGGGTGAGTAGGATAGCTCCACCATATATATTTCATATATAATAGAGGAGCTAAAATGATTTCAGTTCATAAGTTTTATGTCTTTTCATTTATGCATTATCAAAGATTATTGTCAATGCATTTGCATGATGCTTTGGTTGAGTTTAAGGATAACGTTAAGCAAATAAAATTATTAGTCCCAAAATGAATGTCCTCTGAAGCCCCTGTTGGGATATGAACCCAAACCTCTTTCCTCTGGCCTGGAAAGTATTCTTCCTTGAAATACAAGGGCATGTTAGAGGAAAATGAGCAACTTGCAGACTATTTACCTTCAACAATATTTTATCTGTGGTATTATTTACAAATTCCATGAAGAATATTTTTACAGGATCTATCTTACACAACATAACAATATCACATTACACGCCTCTGTGAATCTGCAACACATTACAGCTTAAGTTCATTTTTGTATGATTTTGCATGGTTCATATATTTTCCATTATTAAAAATTAAGTCATTTTTGTTTGAATACAAAAAATGAAATATCAATATACTAAAACTATCAATATTATTAACTAAAACCCCAAATTAATAATATGAATCTTATAAGAAAATAAATTGCTTTAATATCTCTGTCTGAGAACAATTCTGAATAAAGATACATTGTATACATTGGCTAGTATCAAACCTGTTCAATACAAGTACAACATAATAAATAATTCAAGGGAGGAATTTCCTGTTACATGTAGATCAGATAATGATTGGACATAAATGAAGGGGTCAAAGTTTCCCTACAATCATGGGTGGTGGTATTTCATTGTAAAATGTTTTCTATTCTCAATGTGCAATTAAATATACTTTGAATATGTTTGTTCGGTTTAAACACGGTTCTTGTTCTAATAGATGCTGAGCCCGTTGCAGAGGTGTATGTGAGAGCAAGGAACAACTCTGCATTGAGATTGATTCACTCTCATTAATAATAACACTAGAATAACAATTTTATCAAAGATACTGACAATACAGATTATGGCTTATACATAATATCATAACCATACTAACAATCATTTATAATATTAATTATTGTTATCAGTTATAAGAAAGTTTGATCCCTGATGGAAGAATGTTTACATACTTTCAACCATTCCTTGTATAAACATTATTAAAAAACAACAAAAACAAACAACTGCCACAAAAAACTAATATGAGGTTTTAATTAGTCAATTCATTTTTAGAATGATTGTGCAATACGTTGTCATCTTTTGTAGAGATTTACATATACCTAGTCCTTTACTGCTGCATAATTTGTTTTAAATTTCTAAAATACATTTATATTTAAATTTGTTATGATTTTTTCACTGAAAAATACGTAATATACAAAATGCCAGCAACAAGTTAGTTTGGGTAGGCCCAGTTTTCTGGCTCGCTCTAATATCAGAAACTGACCACACTGGATGACATAATACAAATTGTCAGTGTGTTACAGTACAATACTATTCCCATGGTCATATGTCTGCCTATGCTTAAAATATTTGAAGCTTTCTTTTTCTTCACTTTAATTGCAAAGCTCCTCTAGGGCATTGACACACTGCGCCTATACTGGGAGTCTGTCTCACATTGATTTTCAATTTTTTTTTTTAAATATGTATTTTTTTAAGCAATCCTAGTAGTTAATGTTGACATTTTTTAACAAATTCTGTCTGAACATTTGCAAAATAAACAACACGCCTGCATGTGAACATCTTGGAATACCAAGTAAAACGACGCATCACAACGACTATTTGAAACTAAAACTTGGTAGTTATAATAAGCTTTAATAATAAATGACCCAGATTATATCCCCAACTAAATAACCGAAATTGCTTGGGGCCGAATCAATCTGCTTACATTATAATAACAATGTTATTTTTTGTGTTCACGCAATAAGAAAACTAACGAGCACAAATCGTGACGATCTTGTTCGGGGGTTTTTAGTGTACTTTCAGCATCTAAATCATTCACCATTTGCAATAATTATAAAATAGGGTAAGAATCGTTGATATAATACAAGGATACGGTCTTGCATTCCTCACGAACATGTTTATATCACACTACGCATGCGCAAAACCTGTTGTCTTCCTGTATATCTTAACTGCCTCACGGTCTTGCAATTCTCACGCGACACCGGTGTGTAACGCGTAGTTGTTGATACGCCTTTATTCATTTATAACATTTATATAATAAAAAATACAACAATACAGTACGGTTTGATCGTCAACTCAAATCAATTCACAATACATACAATCAATCACAATAAAACAAATACAACAAAACAGTACCGGAAGACCGTCAACTTAAAATCCGGACAGTCAGATGTGTGAACAACTATCCTTTGCCCTTACGCAGCGGGAAATAATGACGTAGTAGATTAAAGTCAATTAACAACCACATTAAACAATGCCGCCTTTTCGGTTTGACTGCGAACGTGAGACAATCGATATGATAACAGGACCCCTGTTAATTGATCGATTTTGACACGTAGCGTAGTGTGCCTATTCGGGTAGGCATTGTCATGGAGACGCTGCAGATATACACAGATTCGAGGTGCAGTTAAGCCTAAGATAAGGTACATGTATATATGGATTTTGTCAATTCCGGGACATTTGACAGATTTCTGGGACAGCGGGACATTTGACAGATTTCCGGGACTGTCCCGGACAATCCGGGACGTATGGCATGTATGTTATAATACAGTAATACCAAAACAACAAGTCGTGGGGTCCATTATAAGGCAGTTGCCTACTCTACCTTATGGGTAATCCAGGACTGTCTTTAAGCATGTGAATCCTGCCCTAGGACTCTGCCTCTGCAAATAAATTGGTAAATAACAGGACACTACAGAAAAAGGTTTCCTCTCACCATACAGGACACAACAGATGGGGTTTCCTTTCACCATACAGGACACTTCAGATGAGGTTTCCTATCACCATACAGGACACTACTGATGGGGTTTCCTCTCACCTTGGCTTACCGGACACTACAGGTGGGGTTTCCTCTCACCATACAGGACACTTCAGATAGGGTTTCCTCTCACAATACTGGACACTACAGATGGGATTTCCTCTCACCATACAGGACACTACAGATGAGGTTTCCTTTCACTATACAGAACACTTCAGATGGGGTTTCCTTTCACCATACAGGACAATTCAGATGTAGTTTCCTCTCACCAAACCGGACACTACAGAAGGGGTTTCCTTTCAACGTACAGGACACTTCAGATGGGGTTAACTCTCTCACCTAACCAGACACTACAGAAGGGGTTTCCTCTCACCATACCTGACATTAGTCACATTACAGATGGGGTTTCCTTTCACAATACAGGACACTACAGATGGGGTTTCCTCTCACCTAACCAAACACTACAGATGGGGTTTCCTCTCACCATACAGGACACTACAGATAGGGTTTCCTTTCACAATTAAGGACACTTAAGATGGAATTTCCTTTCACCATACAGGAAAAATCAGATATGGTTTCCACTCACCTAACGGAGCACTACAAAAGGGGTTTCCTCTCGCCATACAAGACACTACAGATCGGGTTTCCTTTCATCATACAGAACACTTCAGATGACGTTTCCTTTCACCATACAGGACACTTCAGATGGGTTTTCATTTCACCTAACCGGACACTACAGAAGGGGTTTCCTCTTACCATACAGGACACTACAGATGGGGTTTCCTTTCGCCACACAGGACATTACAGATGGGGTTTTCTTTCACCATCGAGAACACTACGGATGGGGTATCCTTTCACCATACAGGACACTTTAGATGGGTTTTCTTCTCACCATACAGGACATTACAGATGGGATTTCCGTTCACCATACAGGACACTTCAGATGTGGTTTCCTCTCACCATACCTGGCACTACAGATGGGGTTTCCTCTCACCATACAGGACACTACAGATGGGGTTTCCTCTCACCATACAGGACACTACAGATAGGGTTTCTTTTCACCATACAGGACACTACAGATGGGGTTTCCTCTCACCATACAGGACGCTACAGATAGGGTTTCTTTTCACCATACAGGACACTACAGATGAGGTTTCCTCTCACCATACAGGACACTACAGATAGGGTTTCTTTTCACCATACAGGACACCTCAGATGGGGTTTCCTCTCACCATACAGGACCCTACAGATGGGGTTTCCTCTCACCATCCAGGACACTACAGATAGGGTTTCTTTTCACCATACAGGACACTTCAGATGGGGTTTCCTCTCACCATACCATACACTACTGATGGGGTTTCCTCTCACAATACTGGACACTACAGATTGGGTTTCCTTTCACCATACAGGACTCTACAGATTGAGTTTCCTCTCACCAATCACGAAACTACATATGGGTTTCCTCTCACCAAACAGGACACTACAGATGGGGTTTCCTTTCACCATACAGGACTCTACATATGGGGTTTCCTGTCACCCTACAGGACACTACAGATGGGTTTCCTCTCACCATTTAGGACACTACAGATGGGGTTTCTTCTCACCACACAGGACACTACAGATGGGGTTTCCTCTCACCATACAGGACCCTACAGATGGGTTTCCACTATCCATATAGGACACTACAGATGGGGTTTCCTCGCACCATACTGGACACTTCAGATGGGGTTTCCTCTCACCATACAGGACACTACAGATTGGGGTTCCTCTCACCATTCTGAACTCTACAGATAGGGTTTCCTCTCACCATACTGGACACTACAGAATGATTGGGTTTCCTCTCACCATACAGGACACTACAGATGGGGTTTACTCTCACCGTACAGGACACTTCAGATGGGGTTTCCTCTTCCCATACCTGACACTGCAGATGGGGTTTCCTTTCACCATACAGGACACTACATATGGGGTTTCCTTTCACCATATAGGACTGGACACTACAGATGGGGTTTCCTCTCACCATACTGGACACTACAGGTGGGGTTTCCTCTCACCCTACAAGACACTACTGATGGGGTTTCCTCTCACCGTAACAGACACTATAGATGTGGTTTTCTCTCACCATACAGGACACTACAGATTGGCTTTCCTCTCACCATACTTGACACTACAGATGGGGTTTCCCCTCACCATACAAGACACTTTAGATGGGATTTCCTCTCACCATACAGGACACAACATATGGGATTTCCTCTCACCATACTGGACACTACAGATGTTGTTTTTTTCACTGTACAGGACACTTCAGATAGGGTTTTCTCTCACCATACCTGACACTACAGATGGGGTTTCCTCTCACCATACGGGACACTACAGATGGGGTTTCCTCTCACCATATCAGGCAATACTCAAGTTTCCCCAGATAAATGGAATATAATTTATTTTAATACACAATAGCTGGAAATTTGCTTTTAATTCAAATTAGGCCCAAGTCAGTGCTTTGAAACACTGCTTTGAAACACTCATGGCACTCACAAAATGCAGTCTCAGGCTCTGACAGAACTCATAATTTATATATAATATGTATGCTATATTTATATATATATATATATATATATATATATATATATATATATATATATATATATATATATATATATATATATATATATATATATATTATTTGTTTATATTTTTTTTTTACTTTATTCAAGTTAGAAAAAATATATACAAATATATATGAATAGCATTCCACCTTTTATAATCTGTTAAGGTCTGCATGCAAGTTGAAATTCAGGTTAAAGCTTGCATGCAATAAGTACATATCTCTGTACCTACTACAGATATAATCACTTAAAACTTCACACATGTCTTTGGGTTCAACATGCCAGTTAATAGACAAAGGCTTATAAATCTGATCTGTAATAATGGAAAAATTTGCTCCTTATTGCATTTTTTTGTAATTTACGTCTAACTTCTATCTCTAGCTGACATACAAATATGGGGCAAGTTAGTCGCTGTTCCTTAAAATAAATAAAAAGTGTTCGCTCAATAAATTCAGTTAGGATGGACATATTGTGTTGAAATCATTTGTATTGATAGGTAACAGGCTGATCAAGGGAGGGGTTCATTTTGGGCCAGTGGGGTCAAGGTCACTGAAAATTAAAATAGGAAACAGTTTTCGCTCAATAACTTTAGTTTAGATGGAGGTGTTGTGATATTTGTGTAGAAACTGAAAGCGTTCATACGGATGTAAGATGGGATTGCATTAAGGGTCAGTGGTCAAGGTTATTGTAACTAAAAATAGAATACTAGTTTCTGCTCAATACTGGATACTGCATTTTGATGAAGGTATTGTGCTGTTACTATTTTGTGCATAGGTAGTTTTGATGCAGACCCTGCATTCCAAGTTAATTAAATTTATCTTAATTAATTGTTCAACATTGAAAATCTACTTTCCTATCAAATTAATATTTCTTATTTTAATTTATAAATTTTAAGCTTTTAGTTAACATAATTATTATACTGTACAACTCCTACAGATATTCAACATCCAATATTTATTTTTTTATCTTAATAATATATTAGGTGACAGACAGAAAATGTACAGTATACCATTAAGTTGGAACATTAGCTTTGGGGGACAACTCTTCTTTTTCTGATTATTATTCAGCAATGATTTGATTTTGTGATTATGTTTTGGTAATTATTAAATATAAGCAATACTTTTCATCAGCTATGTAAGTTTCTTTGTGTGATATTTGTCTGCTATGTTAACATTTTCTTGTGAATGTTTGTTTTGCCATTTGACCAGTTTTTAATGATTTTTTTTAAGCCATGTGAACAATTTCTTGTAGATTTTTTACACTACATGAATGCTTTTTAGCTCACCTGAGCGATAGCTCGGGGTGAGCTATTGTGATCACTCACCGTCCGGCGTCCGTCCGTCCGTCCGTCTGTCTGTCTGTCTGTCTGTAAACAATTTGTAAACATCTTCTTCTACTAAACCATTGAGCCAATTTCAACTAAATTTCATGTGGAGCATCCCTAGGTCATGGGATAAAAAGAGTTTAAAAAAAATTTGATCACATAACCAAGATGGCCGCCATGACTATATATGGTAAAAACCTTAAAAAAAATTCTTGTCAGAAACCGCTCATCAGATTTTCAAAAAATTTCACAGGGATGACCTTTGAAGGCTCCCCTGAAAAAGTTGTTCAAAGAAATTTGATTCGTCAAAAAACATGGCCGCAGGAGCTCGTTGAACTTTGCATGTTTATTCGTTTTTGCCTATTTTGTGAAAACTTTCAAAAATCTTCCACATTTTTTGTCCGATCCTTTCCAAATTTGCACAGTGTCTTTTTATCAATGAGGACACGAACCCTACAAAAAAATGAGCATTATTGGTCCATGAAGTACAGAATTACCTCCCCTTGAATTAAGAAAATGGTGTTTATGCAATAAAGTCCAAATTTTTCATCCAATTCTTTCCAAACTTGTAAGGATTTAGCATGGTTCAAACAAGGGAAACAACTACAGTTTATGCATGTTCTTTTTATTACAGATTTGCCTCCCTTTAATTCATTCAAAATCTCATTTTACAGCAGAGATTCCAAATCTGAGCTGTAAATGAGCCCCATATTTACTGCCAGTGCAAGGTTACCTTTTCCCATTTGATCATTCTTAAGTATTGGTCTTGTAATGCTGCTACTGCTTCTGCTACTGCTACTGCTACTACTTCTACTACTACTACTACTACTACTACTACTACTACTACTACTACTACTACTACTACTACTACTACCACTACTTCTACTACTACTACTACTACTACTACTACTTCTACTACTACTACCACTACTTCTACTACTACTACTACTACTACTACTACTACTACTACTACTACTACTACTACTACTACTACTACTACTACTACTACTTCTACTACTACCACTAGTACTACTACTACTAGTTCTACTACTACTACCACCACCAACCACCACCACCACCACCACCACCACGTCTACTATTACTACTTCTACTACTACTGCCACTACTACTACTACTTTTACCACTACTACTACTACTACTACTACGACTACTACTACTACCACTACTACTACTACTACTACTACTACTACTACTACTTACTACTACTACTACTACTACTACTTCTAGACTACTACTACTTCTACTACTACTACTACTACTACTACTACTACTACTACTACTACTACTACTACTACTACAACTACTATTACTACTACTACTACTACTACTACTACTACTACTACTACTACTACTACTACTACTACTACTACTACTACTACTACTACTACCACCACCACCACCACCACCACCACCACCATTCACAGTGACAAAAAACGTATTCACACAATGGCTGCTACTACAACTTATAGCCCATATAGGGGGGCATGCATGTTTTACAAACAGCCCTTGTTTCTATGGGATTTTAACCACAACTGTTCATGTTTATCTCCGACACATATTTTTAGGTCACCTGTCATGAAGTGACACGGTGAGCTAATGTGATCGTGTGATGTCCGGCGTCCGTTGTGCGTGCCTGCGTGTGTCCGTGCGTCCGACCGTCAACAATTTGTTTGTGTAGACAGTAGAGGTCACAGTTTGCATCCAATCTTGATGAAATTTGGTCAAAATGTTTATCTTGATGAAATCCGGTTTGGGATTGTATTTGGGTCATCTGGGGTCAAAAACAAGGTCACTAGGTCAAATAATAGAACAACCTTCTGTAGACAATAGAGGTCACAGTTTTCATCCAATCTTTATGAAATTTGGTCAGAATGTTTATCTTGATGAAATCTGGGTTGGGATTTTATTTGGGTCATCTGAGGTCAAAAACTAGGTAACTAGGTCAAATAATAGAAAAACCTTGTGTAGACATTAGAGATCACAGTTTTCATCCAACCTTTATGAAATTTGGTCAGAATACTTGATGAAATCTGGGTGGGATTGTATTTGGGTCATCTGGGGTAAAAATCTAGGTCAAATAAATAGAAAAACCTTGTGTTGACAATAGAGGTCACAGTTTTCATCCAATATTTATGAACTGTGGTCAGAATGTTTATCTTGATGAAATCTGGATTGGGATTGTATTTGGGTCATCTAGAGTCAGGAACTAGGTCACTAGGTCAAATCATAGAAATCATTGTGTAGACAATAGAGGTCATAGTTTTCATCTGATCTTAATGAGTCAGGTGAGCGATTCAGGGCCATCATGGCCCTCTTGTTTGTTATTGTAATTATGTCTTCAACATTTTCATGGTTTCTCACTGTTTTGCTGCATACTATCAGGTTCTTTATATTATTTTCAGTGATGATTTTTGGCTGCCATGGACGATTCCTCCAAGCCACTTTTACCCAGCAGGTTTGAACATGATGCTGATAACCAGCAACAGAAAGGTCCATGGAACAAGGAGCATGACTTTTATGGAAGCATTGACAGACTGCCATTGGGTAACGCAAACAGGGAGCGTGAGGTTAACATAAACACAGATGAAACTGTCTTGATGAAAGTTGACTACAAAGGATTCAATTGTCACAGCTTCATGGTTGTGCCAATGATTATTCTGTACTTTTTCAGTGGAGGAGTTATCACTTATCTCATACCGCAGTACACACAGTTTGTTAAAAAAGAAGAAATAACAAGGAACAACCCTGAATTCTCAAAAACTGACTTTGATGCATGCGCTCATGTAAACCATTCAGATCCTGGATACCAGATTTATGTTGAAATACAGCAAGAAACTGCCAAGTGGACCATATACTTATCAATGGCCTCTCTAGTGCCCACCTTATTGGGAAACATAATATTCATTCCGTTGTCAGACATTTATGGACGAAAGCTTGTGTTCATGTTGACATTGGTCGGTGCAATAGTAAGATTGGGTCTTTCCTCATTTGTTGTTTACTACAAGTTGGATTTGATCTACCTGGTGATTGGTCATGTAATCGATGGAATTTCCGGGTCTTTTATGACCTTCCTGGCAATGATGTTTTCCTACACTTGTGACCTTCTGAGTAGCGGTAAACAGCGCACCCTTGGAATTGTAATGATGGAGGTTCTGCTTGGCATAATAGGCACAGCTGCGTCAATTTTAACTGGCTATCTATTGGACAAGATAGGATTTTTCTGGCCCCTTGCCCTTTCAACTTTCTTGTTGGTACTGGCCCTGATAGTGCTTGTTTTCTGTGTACCAGAAACGTTAGGGATCTCAAACCAACGCTCCGAGACCACTACGACACCCTGTGCAAGAGTGGAGGAGGTCTTTCAAAGCATGCTTGAGGCATTTAAGTTCTATTTTACCCACAAGTCAAAGGTGAAGCGACTGAAATATATACTGCTTATCTGTGTTTTCACGTTCATGTGCATACCTTACCTAAACCGTGGAACTATGGAGGTCTTGTATCAACTCGGGCAACCATTTTGTTGGTCGGCCACGAGGATCGGTTGGTTTGCAGCTATCAGGACAGCAATAGTCAATTGTTACACTGCTTGGCACCTTTCTTATGCAAAAGTAAGTCAGATAGTGTGTTACTGAAGTATAAACTGCATAGATTTACCAACTATTATATTGATTAAACAAAACTATAAGCCGGTTTCTAGGCATACCGGGCTAAATGTATATTCATAAAGAGTCCTCCCAGATTAGCCTGTGCAGTCCGCACACACTAATCAGAGATTGCTCTTTTCGCTTGGTTTCCAGAATTTTTTGTTTAAAGCACTTTGAAATTACATATATATCCATATTTAATGTCTAGCAAAAACTGACTTTTGAGTGACGTCATCAATGTCATTAGCATAATGACCTCATGATGATACATATATATTTGGGTAGTTTAATACATGATTGTATAATGCATTTTTTATCGCAACTTACATGTATGTATGGCAAACCTTGACTGTCTTATAAGAATACCATGAACAATGATGTGTGCTAATAGCAAGATATATAGTCACTATGTCTATACATTTAGCCAATCTGTTATTATTCAATATGAATATATCATGAGTTAGCAGCATTACATTGATCCAACAGGACAATATATAATGCCAATAGTATGTTATATAAAATGAATGTTTAATGATATGATTTCTTTTTATCAATATATAATGTAACACCATCTGTATATATAAAGGCACTATATGAAGATGAACAACCTTATATAAAATCTAGCTGTCATTATGCAATGTGCATTATAAATATTTTATGTGAAACCATAATTATGTAGATAAAACAAGATAATATATATTGCTGATGTTACCTTATTTTAAGTAAATCTGTCATACATTCATTTAAATTGGGTCAAAGTCAAACTGTATGAAGTTCATAGGTCAATATAGCTCTATTAAGTGAGTGTGTTATGAACCATTATATCTGGTTGAATCAACATTGTTTTGAGTCAATGTGCTTAATTGTGGAGTGACAGCATCTTTCTGTAACCTCTGCCTCCTTAGTGCAAATGATGTTAAGTTAATAGTTCCTGCTTACAAAAGAAACTGCTTCATATAAATGATCAGGTATTCATTCAGATAGGTCAGTGGCCTACCGTTTAGACTCTCTTCATGGACAGTATGTAACCCTGCTCCTTTTTTAAAGAGTTTATTGTGTAAGGGACGCGCCATTTAGTTGTTGTTTAGAGATCAATTAAAGTCTCTATAACGCTCAAAATCAACGAAAATTTCGTAAAGTATTTCGTAAAATAAAGTTAACACCTAAACAATCAGTGTTCCTTATAGCAAAAGCCACAATTTCAACGCTAGATGTGGTCTGATTACATAGATTTTTGTAGATACAAAATGCTCGTTTTTATTAATTTGTGACACAATTAATTCCATTTTAATTTTCCGCAAATATATCTATTCATACGACACACAAACACCATGTTAGTGTTCATGTGTCGTATGAATAGATATCACTGCGTGAAATTAAAATGGAAACACAATGAGCATTTTGTATCTACAAACATCTATTTTACCAGACCACATCTGGCGTTGAAATTTCGACAATTGCCATTAGGAACACTGAGTTTATTTTACGAAATATTGTTCGAAATTTTCGTTGATTTTGAGTAGTAATGTTACTTTAAGCATATGCAAAAAAGGTGTGATAAATAAATGTCCATTTTACACAGGACACGCAGGTGTTGTCATAGGAATCAATTCAATCACTTAAATGCTTCACATAACCCTAATCAATTTTTTGACAGACTAGTACAAAGTGCATCTTGACAGGACACAAATCATCTTGCTTATTGATGATAACTGTTATAATATCATTGACTAATACAAGAAAAATGTCTGCACATGTCAATACTTAAATGGGACTTGGTTAGTTGAACCAACTTCATTTTTGAAGATCAATTATTTTCATTGGAACTTTAATTGGAATATTTACAGGGCAAGATTAATCAATTTATATATCACTCTGCGTCCATCCCATTTTCAAGGTTGCATACTACTGAACTATTGTAAATCATTTCCTGGTCGAAAGCAGATGTCTTAATTGTTTGTTTTCTCTGCTGGCATAAGGCAATTAATAAACTGCATATATTACTTTATAAAGACACATTTACATCAGATAAAGAAGTAACCACACCATATAAAGAAAAAAACAGCATATAAAGACCTATGTACAAGGATATTCCTTGATATGATGTGTGTAGTTCTTTTTATGATGTTATCATAGAAAAAAGAACACACATCATATCAAGGAATATCCTCATCATATTAAGATTTATTCCATCATCATGAAGAATCCACAATATATCAGGAAGTACCCTTGCCATATAATGAAGTAACCACTCCATAAAAAGAAGTAATCACAATCATAGTAAGAAGTATCTCAGGGCATTTTTTCCATCTTTCTGAACAGCCCCATCTTCAAAACTGTTTAAAAAAATGAGCTGCTAACTGTTTGAAAATCATTAATGTGAAAATTTGTTATTTTTCGCCAAATTTGGTATAGAAGAAAAAAAACCTGTTTACACAGCATAAAATGCAGTTTACATATACAAATGTATATTATCAATGAGGCAAAATATATTGCTATTTGGACAGAACAACCATCATAGAAATTATATGTTATAAATATACCATCCTTATGAAAATACTCAGTTTCCATTAATATTAATTTTGTAGGTGTGTGGCCGATGACAGTATAGCGATGGTTGGTATATCCGTAGTGGTGATATCATACATAGTAGAAGGACTTGCCACATCAGACTTTGTTTTGTACATGGGTAAGAAAAATATTGGTATTTCTGGCTTCTTGTAGTTATCTGAAAAAAATTACCCTGCTGTAATTATTTGTAGCTCATCTTAGCTAAAAAATTAAAATGCTGAATGTGAGGTTTTGTACTCAGTATGTCTTCCCTTGCACAATAATTCATTAACAAGTTCAAGAACTTTGTTCAAGAACATACATGGATGACAAATTGCTGTTTTGGCACATGTTCAATACCTGTTCATGAACATGTATATTTTTCATGAATGTGTACAAAAACTGTTCATACAAAAATCCAAAACTGGCCATGAACCAGTTCAAGAAATTTGTTCAAGAATGGGAATGGATGACACATGGCCATTCATGAACTCTTTGCTGTTATTGAATGTGTGCTGTTCATTAAGGTGTTCAAGTTTATGATAGTGTTCAAGAACTATTCATGAAAATGTTCAAGAACAATTTATGTCATTTATGAATGTTTTCATGAACTTATTTGAAAAAAGTTCATGAATATGTTCAAGAGATATAAAAGATCAATATCAAAATTGTGTGAGTCAGTTTGTTAAAAATCTGTTTTAGAAACGGATTAATACAATACTTAAACTTAACAGAAAGCAACAGATGAATTAAACCAAATTGCAAAATTGTTAAATCAAAAACAATTGTATGCTAACATTTATTTATTTAATTAAAATTCATTTAAATATAGAGAAAACATGTTTGATAAAGTAGCCATTAATTATTGCTTCTACAAACAATGGATTCTTGTCCAACATATTTTCACTGTTATTATTGTTGCCAAGCATTCAAAGAAACCGAATCATAACCAAAGAGAAACAGGAAATATTATTGATTTCGTGAGATTATAGTAACAGTACTGCAATCTCTTGCTGCCAAGTTGCCATGATTGTCATAATAACGCTGCTGCTGCTTTTGTTGTTTATGATGATCATGACAAACATGACAATTGTGGTGGTGGTGGTGGTGGTTGCTGCTGCTTTTGCTGTTGTGATGATAATTATGATGATGGTGGTGACAATGATAATGTTGATGATGATTATAATGATATAGACCAATCAGAAACAATGTACATAAACAGGTAGATAAATAGCCAATAAGGAACAGTGTAATGAAACTCTAAGTAATAACTTTCTGAGGATGATGAATATTAATGTTTATGCTTTTGAACTCAGTATTATTATGCCCCCCTTCGAAGAAGAGGGGGTATATTGCTTTGCACATGTCGGTCGGTCGGTCGGTCTGTCGGTCGGTCCGTCCACCAGGTGTTTTCCGGATGATAACTCAAGAACGCTTAGGCCTAGGATCATGAAACTTGATAGGTAGATTGATCATGACTCGCATTTGACCCCTATTGATTTTCAGGTCACTAGGTCAAAGGTCAAGGTCACAGTGACCCGAAATAGTAAAATGGTTTTCGGATGATAACTCAAGAACGCTTATGCCTAGGATCATGAAACTTGATAGGTAGATTGATCATGACTTGCAAATGATCCCTATTGATTTACAGGTCACTAGGTCAAAGGTCAAGGTCACAGTGACCCGAAATAGTAAAATGGTTTCCGGATGATAAATCAAGAATGCTTATGCTTTGGATCATGAAACTTCGTAGGTAGATTGATAATGGCTGGCAGATGACCCCTGTTGATTTTTAGGTCACTAGGTCAAAGGTCAAGGTCACGGTGACCTGAAATAGTAAAATTGTTTCCGGATGATAACTCAAGAACGCTTATGCCTAGGATCATGAAATTTCATAGGAACATTGATCATGACTCGCAGATGAACCCTATTGATTTTCAGGTCACTAGGTCAAAGGTCAAGGTCACGGTGACCCAAAATAGTAAAATGGTTTCCGTATGATAACTCAAGAACGCTTATGCCTAGGATCATGAAACTTGATAGGTAGATTGATCATGACTCGCAGTTGACCCCTATTGATTTTCAGGACACTATATCAAAGGTCAAGGTGACTCGAAATAGTAAAATGGTTTCCGGATGTTAACTCAAGAACTCTAACGGCTACGATCATGAAACTTCATAGGTACATTGATCATAACTCGCCGATGACCCCTATTTATTTGAGTTCACTAGGTCAAAGGTCATGGTCATGGTGACCCAAAATAGTAAAATGGTTTTGGGATGATAACTCAAGATCGCTTATGCCTAGGATCATGAAACTTCATAGGTACATTGATCATGACTCGCAGATGACCCCTAAGGATTTTGAGGTCACTAGGTCAAAGGTCAAGTTCACGGTGACCCGAAATAGTAAAATGGTTTCTGGATGATAACTGAAGAACGCTTATTCTTAGGATCATGAAACTTGATTGGTAGATTGATCATGACTCGCAGATGACCCCTATTGATTTTCAGGTCACTAGGTCAAAGGTCTAGGTTACGGTGACCCGAAATAGTAAAATGGTTTCGGGATGATAACTCAAGAACGCTCATGGCTAGGATCATGAAACCTCAAAGGTACATTGATCATGACAGGCAGATGACCCCTATTGATTTTCAGGTCACTAGGTCAAAGGTCAAGGTCACAGTGACAAAAAACATATTCACACAATGGCTGTCACTACAACGGAGAGCCCATATGGGGGGCATACATGTGTTACAAACAACCCTTGTTATGATATCATTTTATGCAGAATCCTTGAAATTCATTTCTCATAAAGTAATAGAAATTCTTATGAACTGAAAGTTAATGAACCAAATGTTCATGAATATCTGGTTATGCTCAAGACAAAAATTCATGAACTACACAGTTGATGAATGTTTATATAATGAGCTTCAGTTCATGAACTTTTCTGATTTTTTTCTGTAAATCTTGCAAATAAAATACATGGCATAACCTAATTTCAATTAGACATACATGTTACAATGCACCATGTAGGGTCCCTATTTTTTCTTGAGTGTTTTTTCCAAACATTGTGACCTAGGATAATTTTGCTCATAATAAAGACTTCCTAATCTTTTGTCGCGAAGTTTTAAAGCAGCTTAAAATTTGTGATAAATTACATAATGTAGCCAAGAATTTAGTGTCAGAAATGTTAAACTGCATTATTGACATTCTTTCAGCTTAATTGTTTAAGTAAACATATTATTTAAACTCTGTTGGCTGTTTTTAGTTTTGTTCATTCACTTCATTGTTCAGATGCTTGTTCAGATGTTGCATTTCAATCATGAACTAAAGTTTCTTGAATATGCGTTCCTTAACTTGTATTCAAAATCATTTCTTTAATATGTCATCTCAGTGTTGTGAGTTCATGAACTGTTTATGAACAATTCATTAACAGTCATTGGATCTTTTGCAGGGGAATTGTCCATAGCCATGGATTGCTTGCAATGTTTAATGTCAAACATACCTTTGATTTCATGATTCAGTCCCTGTGTTGGCATGCACGGCAGGTCTTCCTATCCCAATGATCCGAAGCCTCATGTCCTCTCTCACTCCTGCTGACAAACAAGGTTGGTTCATACAGGGATTTACTCAACCTTTGTATTGTGCACACATTTGCTTTGAGGGCAAGTTGTTTCTTTAACATACACTTGCCTCCAAAGCAAATGGGTTGCACAAAAGGTCAGTGCATAAACTTATTTACACAAACACATGCATGATATATTAAGGTACGGTTTATGAATAATTGTATGCACTGTTTGCAAAAGTATTTGAGAACTGTTTACACTTGACTTACCCGATGAGCTACCTGTAGACATGTACTTTTCAAAATAAGCAGATTATGAATTATCATTGTTTTAGTTTTTAAACACAATTTCAAAATATAAACACTTGATTTCAATAGAATCTAAGTACATGTACTACATTTAAATGCTTTGTTTACACAGAATCTAGAACTATTAACATTTGATTAGGGGAAATATATCTTAAAATTCACCTTACTCAGTTTCACATCCCTACGTGCAGGCGCCTTACTTGTAGCACATTCTAAGACTATCACTATCAATATGAGCAACATCATTAAATGAGTCTTTTGTGCATCAGTGCAGTTCAAACAATATGTTCACTGATTGAAACCGATAAGCAGATACAATTAAGATCCCAAATAGGACCCATATTGTGGGAATGTCCATACAGGACCGAAAATCGTCTATGCCCATACAGAGTCCTTATCCCTATTTTAGGGAATACCTATGTACCACTCTGTTTAAAGGTCATGATGACCATGAATTGCATTAATGTACTATGTAACCATTAGGTTTGTTTGCTGTTATTAGGTAATTATCATTATAATAAATAGAGATAAATGAAAAATGTGTAATGCAACATTCCTTAGCAGGAGTTCATTCTTATCACTAGCTTAAGTATAACAACCAGAAACAGACTTTGGAAAGTCAATGCATATACAATTGGGGTTTTAACCATTTTTACCACGCCCAAAACCTCACACTTGTTCAAATAAATAAAAATACCAAACCTGCTAATTTATGTTTGTCACTTTTAAGTCCCTAATTGACACGCATCCTTGGAAAATGAAAATGGCTTGTCTTTAAAAATGAACTTAAATGTTAATTTAGATATCAAATCATGTGTATGCAATAGATCTTTTCCATTTAAAGGTGCTGTATTTGGGAGCATAGGTGCAGTGGAGACGTTTTGCTCTCTGATTGGAGCCCTTAGCAATAATGTGATCTACCTGGGAACAATCAAGATCATGAATGGACTCGTCTTCCTTATTATGGGTGCCATCACCTGCATTGGCGTGGTCTTCATACTGTATGTAGCTGTTACCTCGAGACTTTGTTTGTTTAAGGGACTTGCACACAGATTGGCAAAATGACAATTTGCAATTAAAGTGATATTATGGGCATCTAACAGTTTATAGGTGTCTATCGCAACCGTTTTTTATTTTTTGGTGTTTTCACTTCATATACACTTATATTTGTTAATGCGGCATCAACATACTAAAACAATATCCCGGAAAGAGAAAAATTATGCATTTGAATATCAACCGTACTTTCGTTTGACAACTGATCAGGCATGTACAATGTGAACCTAAATTTAGTTTTAATGCAGATTTGTTTATACGACACAAAGACACCATTTTGTTTTACAGATCATTTTGGCTTACAGGACTTGGTGGGTCACATAAAATCTATAATAGAATATATTTTTATAAACAACTGGTAGCAAAATGAGTTGTAGATAATTGGTCAGTAACCACATTTTAACTAACTCTTTTGACCTGTTAATTCTTTTCAGCTCAATTCAACTGTGAAAAATGCCCATAATATCACTTTAATTGTCATATAGTCAAAATTGTGATGCAAACATAAATCACATGCTACACCTTCTTTTGTATTAAAATAGCTTTATCTTAAAGATGTGTATAGCAGCTCTTTGAGTGTTTTCATTGGCTGATTTTTTTTACTGACCTATCACGTTATGTTATTTTGCTGGAATGAAGTTGAATTTTCAATAACATCATGCCATATTAACAACTAATTAGTTTAATCATGATTATGCGCTTGATTATTTATTTAATTATGCTAATTTAATAACATGCAATTTAAAAGATCTGATGTTCTTTGTCATTTCATACCATAATTTATCGAATTTATGTGGGAAATGTGTTTGTAATCTCCAAGGTTAATAAGAAAAAAGATCTATAAAATGACAACACATGTAAGATCTTATACATAAATTATCTTTATACTAGCAAAATAAAATTCATTAGTAGCAAATATTTAAAAACACAACTGTTATGTTTTTTGCTACCGGTACTTTGCCATAAAATTCATAATATTTTTAAGCATGAAATTGTATTGTCACTTAATGTGTTAAAGAATTAGTTTTAAAAGGTGCACTACAAATTGTGGTGTATGGCTATATGAGACAAGAGTCTGTTTTTAAAAATTGTTCAAGTCTTCTCCGCTTGATTTCAGAGCGTACATGTATGTTGCAAGGACCCGACCTCCGGATGATGGAGATGAAAGAACTACAAAAGAAGTCATTATTGATGCTCCTTGAAAAACTATTGCATGTCTAATTAGAATGTATGCTTAATTTAAAGATACCTAGCTTTGACTGCATGTTTGCTTATGACATATGATAACCTCTTTACCCTTTACCACTTAGATACTTATTTTGATGCATTTGTAGTCCCTAAGAAAGTTGAATTTAATTAAAGACCTTTCTTACTAGATTCAAGTTTTAAAGGCTTCATTTCCAACCCTTAGATACTGGTGAGCAGCAAACAGTATAAAACCTGAACAGTCTGTGAGTTACTCGCTGGCTGTTCTGGTTTTATTCTGGTTACAAAAGCCATTTTCATTTTGCTTATTCTGGGAAAACGTTTAATACAATTCTTAAAAGGCATTTCCTTGTTTTTAAGTGTTCATGAATTTCCTTTGAAAGGTTTATTTTTTATCGTAGCTTAACTATTGATTGTCATCATTTAAATCAATCATGGATGTAAAAATAGGGTGATGTTTATATATTGTAAAGTGTTCTTGAATTTCACTTGAGAAATGGATTAGTATTTTACATGATGTTTTTAACATTTAATGATATTTTTATAAATTTTTCAAATGTAATTGTTATAAGCAAGGTAAATAATGTTTTTTAAACCGAATTTCTGTCTTTCAAGGTATTTGTTTTTTCATCTGCAGAGTTATTAAATGTTTTTAAAAAGTTATATATACATGTAGTATATACTACATTATTTACTGAAAAGATCTATTTGAAGAAAAGCCTCTGCTGAGTAGAGTCATTTTGTTGACATGTTTAAGTTAACAGTGTTCAAACTATGTGAGTCATTAGGCCTTTCTCATTATTGTTACATTATTATTAACTATATTGTGTATGTTATTGTTTTATTTTTTAATTATCGGATATTCAAATGGTATGTATCCTTGTGATGCTGAGGCATATAACTTTTAAAATTATTTTAGATTTAAGTATGTATTTAATAATGTGATATTGCATGAATATTTAAGCAATCAGCAGTGTATTTTAATATATTTTTTACAAATTATAAATTAATGTAGGGCATATTTCATTCATATCAATATTTGCACAATGATTTCCAAATAAATATTTCTCATGTACAAGTATACTTTCTTATAGCAAAAGTATGTTTAGACAACATTTATTGTTGCTTTGCAGTATACATAATTCCAGGTTAGATTAATGTTTGTGTAAGAATAATCATATTTGATTGTTATTATAAATGGAAAATCATTAGATATAAAGATACACTTTTCTAAAACACATTAATACATCATTTGTTTCTGACATATATGTATATAGTTAATATTTATGTATTCTAGTTTTTTTAATGATAAAATATAATATTTGTGACTACTCAAATAAATTTTTATGTTTGAAAGAGCATAAATATGAGTGCCTTTTTATGGTTCAAACAATTGTGATGCAAAATTCCCCTGTGTTTTCAGAATCCTTAAAATTACAAGGAGGTTGTATTTTTTTATTATTAATACATTATTATTAAATGGCTGTAGTTGTCAACCAAATATATATGGGTTTTTAAAAATATTTTTATAATGTATTTGTGTGTGTTTTTAAATACATGTTATTGTTAGTATTTTTTTAAATAAACTTCTAATTTATTATTGTCAGAAGTTTGCACTTATAGTTGCTGAAATAGATCTCATCACATTAACATTCCAGTGTTATGTGCACAGTGTTTTCCTTACTGGTTTTGTATTTATGATTTTTATAGTGGGCACAGTTCAATTCGCATATGTTGTTGTTGTTTAAAGTATTTCAAGTGCATTTCCTCGAAGTCCGAATATTACAATTCTAACTTCATTTTTGTATAGCTTTTAGCTTGTATGAAACCAAATGTTTACCTGGGTAGCATGGAAGACCACATAATTATTGCAATAAATCGCTTACTGTTATTGGTTTGAAAAGTACTATTCCTCGTTAATCTAAGATTGATGATAATCATAATGAGAGCGGTCTTAAATAAATATTAAATACAAACATTTAATGACAGTAAGCAAACTTTAAAAATATGACATCATTACAATCTCGTTTTTCCTATTTTGTACATATACATGCATACTTTGCTTGCTTTACTTTCTGGTCTACCCACTTTCGTTTTTTGCTGTCAGCATTTTGATTTTTTATAAGTATTGGTTAGTTTAAGATGCAGGAAAATGATCTAACACATGCTGAGTTACATGTGTTATAACCTGTTGAAACAGGTCCCAATGTAAGCTATTTATCTAGTCTTAATTTCTCAAAATTCTAAGAATAACAGTTTTAAGAATTACTGGGTTAAGCTATACATTTCATTGATTCAAATTACTATTTTAGATTTGTTTACAAAGTATCCATTATAATTTGAGGTATTTATTTAACTTAAAATTAAATTTCAGTTAATCCTTTTAAAACATACTTAAGAATATTCGAGAAGTATATTCCAGGTAACTTCATCTGGATCCTTTTTTGCCCTTGTTTTTTGTATACTATGATTTAATATTTTTAATTAGTCCCTTTTGTGCTTGTATTGATAATTTATGCAATGTTTTATTTTTGTTCAAAGAATTATAAATATTCGACCTACTGTTACTATACTATGTTTTTGTAATTTCTTACAGTAACATAAATACTCAAAATCAACAAAAATTTTGAAACATATTTCCTGAAATAAAGTAAACCCATCAAAAATGAGTGTACTTTATTGCAATAGCCAAAATGTCAACGCTTTATGTATATATATATATATATATATATTTATTTTTATATATATATATATATATATATATATATATATATATATATATATATTCCATTTTAATTTCCTGCAACGATATCAATTCACTAACTTGGTACATGAACAAGTGTTGAATACAATGTCCCACAAAAACGAGCATTTTGTATCATGTTAAATCTATGTTACCAGGCCACATCTAGCGTTAAAATTTGGGCTATTGCTATAAGGAACATTGATCTTTCATGTGTTAACTTTATTTTTTGAAATATTGTACGAAATATTCGTTGATTTTTAGTGTATATGAGCTTTTAAGCGTTTAATTGTTTTTTTTTAATTATTTCGTATGTTGTGCCTTCTATATGTTTACTACAGATTTATTGACGTTAGTTTTGTTAAGAGTCATTTTATTTTGAATAATACTTTTTGTTATTCGTTCAGTACTATTCACATTTTTTTCATAAAGCATGGTTAACTTCGTTGTTTTTCATGAGGTAAAGATCTGCAAAAGATCTGCAATAAAAGTGTATGTATGTTGCTTCAATTTGTTAATGGATCTGAAAGACGAGATTTATGTATGTTTATTACATTGATTAAATTGCTTGAATTAAACTGGTTGAAGACATTGTTTTGTTTCATTTTTCATATAAATAATATTATACGTCTTTTAAAAATATGGAGAGTATTATGGGAACACCTGTGGCTTGAGGGCTGCGTCAAGGAGTTTCCCTTGATTTGTTTGTTTGCCAGTACAACATGCACATACTTATGTAAGTAACTGACAACTGCCATACTTGAATCAGAGGCAGGGAAGAATGACGGGCGTTATACATTCATGATTAATGCTGCACGAGGTATGGGGCCGGGTCGAAAATCTAACCCGCTACCCGGATATTTGAAGTCCAGTGCTTTTTCAACTAAACTAGTCGGTCCAGTTCAAAACACAGTTTTCAATCACTTTTTCGAGGACCGACGAAACGGCTGCCTCAGTTCATAGACAATCTCCATAGATCAGCGCTTTTAAAATGGGGCGCACACACATGTGAACCCACCTATTAACTGGATGTAGTTTAATCTTTTTGTAGCGTAATTACGTATCGTTCGTGGATAACACACAGCAACAACCAAAGTTCATTTCTGTTTTCATCGAGATTTATTTCTGTTAAATAATTTCTAACACATCGCTTCTAATGTTCATGAAGTACAATTTTACAGCGCGACGGCCAACATGGCCGCCCCGTCAAGAAAACGTGACAACTCTCACTGCAGACTTTCAAATCTAACCGCAGAATCCACTTACAACAACCTCACAGCATTTTCATTCTGAGGAAAACTAAACATAAAGTTTAGATATGTCTTATCCCATTCTTGATTGGTTAACTGATACTCTTCTCCCGATTTACTAAACCCACCCCTTCGAATAACCCTTGTTGATTGGATGGATCGCTCATGCATCTACCGCATGTCGCAGCAGAAGAGTGCAATACACAATTATCACTTTGGAAACAGGAGACCTCATTTCATTAGCATACTTGATCATACGAACAGATGTTCTCTATGGACAACCCACATTGGTAATATGAAACCTAACACTTCTATAATCGAGTATGCAAACCCTGATACACATTCGATACACATTCAAATCCGAACTTGTATCCGTATGTACCTTGGGACGTTGGAATTACCCTTATATAATTATCATATCTGAATTATGTACTGGTTTGAAGTAATGTAGACCTACGAGCCAAATTGTTAATCTAGGACTAAGACCATGCCAACAGATGTTCGCGATAATTGAACTACATTGGAGAAATGAAACCATACTTCCATAATCAATTTTCAAACTTCATTACATACCCCATCCGAAGACATCTGTTATGTTGATTCCTAAATACCCGCAACATACAGCTACTTTACAAGATGAAATCTCAAATAGTTTGATCACTTTAAACTTTTAACTTCTGTTTACGTATAAGATAGAAATATTGATGTAAATAACCTTTCAACATTTTCTTACATATTAGTAATTATAACAGTTACTAATTGATTACTCAAACATATTATTAAAATATTTCCCTATTATTAAATCTATCTGTACTTAAATTTCTATCATAAGAATAAACAATATGGATATATCGTTATGTCACATTTTGCGTCTGGAATTTTCGGTAATATAAACCTTGAATGGCCCAAGCCCATTAAAAGATTTGCTTCTTTCATCAGAAGCGGCCACTACACGTTATATCGCGAAAAGAAGTTATGTTCAGGCATGCAGAATGCAAGTAATAAAAGTGCCACCACGAGCAAGAAAATGAACCCTTCTTGAAGCCAGACGAATGCTATGCTGCGAAGAAGATAACCTTTGGCAAACGAAGCGACCGTGATAGTTACGCTCCACCCTTACTAGCCCGATGTACCGCGTTGTCCGCTGCTGAAGAGGTGGCTCCCGTAGGCGAACTTTAAAACGAGAAAGGCTGTAAACAGATCCACCGTTTCCACAACATACTTGTCCAATAACAAGGTAAATTAAATCCAGTTTGAAGTACACAACATACGACGCATGACCTAATCTAACTATTGAGACCAGAAATGTCAAAAGGAATACAGGCAACACATGTCCGAAACTGGTACGACCATCAGCAAGCTAATATCGTAGGCACAATAGAGGCAACGGGGCCAGATATATGGAACTGTTTGAAGCCTCCTGTTGAACATACACATGGTCCTCTTATCTGAATAGTTAAGATGTGCGCATGCGTTGAATGTGATGTTCGAGAAAGCCGGATTCCGTCCGGTTATTTTTCTTTCACGCCGTGATGCATGTATTGTGGAATCAGAGATATTGCAACTCCTACACGTAGGTGACGTTAGACAATCAATGGCCCCACCATGAAACTATCACATTTAAATCCTGTGTTATCCAATTCTTGCATTGCACCATCGTGTGAAGTTTCATCATTTACATCATGCTATGCTGTTTGAATAACACGTTGTTAATTACTCGCTCATGAAGACGTTTGTTGGACGATCTCAAAGTCCTTTTTATCCCAATTAGGGACCAGGCGCCGTCTTCTAGTTCACACAAATATTTTCTTGACTATAACTTATATTTTGAGAAATAACACGTTTGTTATGTTCCTGTCATGTGTCCCTTTGCTTAGACGGAGTCTTCCAATAAAGTTTCACGCAAATACATGTACAAGCATCACATATCGTTCGCTAATAACACATCGGGTAAGAGTAGCGAAAACATGGTAGTCAGGTACAATTTATACACAATCATGAAGATACATGATTAATTTTCATTGAAATTATTGTTTAATCTCTTTTTAAATAATAACCAAGATTTTTTGTTTCGAGATGATGGAGTATTTTACAATGATTGGGATGTTAATATTTGCTCACCTTCATAATTTAGGTTTTACCAAACCAGCCATCCCCAGATAAGTAAACCTTTGAATCAACGTGTAGATATGGAAGCACTAGTCTACATATGTTCGAAATTGGCGATAAGAATTTTTTTTTTAATTTTAACAAAACAATTGAAGCGGTTGTTTGAAGAAAATCACACCGATACCCGAAAAATGTCATGATTGATCAAAACCAGCCGTTAACATTGATTGTGAATGTATTAACGCTAAAAGTCGGAATAATTACGAGTATTTAAAAAAAAGTTTCTGAAAATTAGTTTATCAAATAAAGCACACACAAATATATAACAAGGAATACACACATATGTAGCAAGAAATAAGGAAAGCATCAAATTTAGTGTTATTGTCAGATAATATATAGAATACAACATTATTGTGCAGTAGAGTTATGTGCAAGATTTTTTTTATTCATATATAATTATTGTTTCATAGATTAGAAGACAAGCATCTAATATGCTTATTAGAGTTCGGTTATATGGTAAAGTTTATAAAAGTTACGTGACAAATATTCAAATAATAATTATGGATGGATTTGCAATAGGACCCTTGTGCAGAACTAACCCTTGCCATTTCAGGGTGGGGGAACAAGTTGGTCGGGGGGGGGGGGGATGGGGCGGACGGGGTAACGTTATAGTGGAAATTGAAAACCATCTAAGGGACGTTGGTTTGTTCATTCATTCACTCGCCCATATATCCATTCATTAACTTATTCATTAATGTATTCATAAACAATAAACACATCAGATTGTGATAACAAGTAAATGGGTACCACCTGAGGGTTGTACGTGTGATCGAAATTGAATAAGTTGAAACACAGGTCCCCTGTGTCCCTCCCACACCACACCCAGTTACATATTGGTATGTTGATATGTTTGATTGTATACGGTATATATAGGTATACAAATAGAACGTTCTACATTGTATGAGAAAAAAGTTAGTATTCCACAGTCTGATAACATCGAGCATGTATACGTATTACATGTATTATTAACAAGTTATTCACAAATAGTTGTAAAATGCGGCGAAAGTTATTGCAATGTAGTCTGCGACCCATCTATGTACTAACAAAGAAGGTATTAAAGGGGCCTTTTCACAGATTTTGGCATATTTTGAAGTTTGTCATTAAATGCGTTATATTGATTAATGTAAACATTGGATCTAAAAAGCTCCATTAAAAAGCAAGAATAAAATTTAAAAAAAAAAGAAAAAAAGTAAACCACAGGAGGGCTCGAACCAGTGACCCCTTGAGTCCTAGAGAAAAAAACAATAAGACCGCTCGGCCATCCTGCCAAGTATAAAAACCAATTAGACCGCTCGGCCATCCTGCCAAGTATATATGATGTATGTTTTTTTATACTTTATATAAGCAATCTTCGTAGTTTCACAAAATTAAACGACAACAACAGAACTCTCCAAATTATTCAATCGTTTCGCGTTGCAACGCTTTATAATTTTCGGTGTTTTAAATCGTCAAAATATGCATATAATGGATATATTAGAGCACGGTAAATGTTCAGTTTTAGTGTTTCCTCACAAATATCATAACTAAAACGGAAATGTGCGAATCTGAAACAACTTTTTTCAATTTTGTCAATTTGCCAAAACGTGAAAAGGCCCCTTTAATCCTAACATTAAATTACTTTTTTTCAAAATAAGTTAGCCGTTTGTTTGCAGGGTTTTGTAGTATCTGTTAGTTCAAAAAGGCTTGACGTATTCGAATACAGGTTAGTATTCAAGTGACAATTGTTAAACACATGTCAAGTTTGTCTTAAGTTACAGAGGAGTATTATAAATTATTACTTTTATAAATACAGCTCATGTTTAACTTTGATACATTGCTTTTTAAAGGGATTGCTTAATATTCATAAACCAAAGTGCTGTCGTTGGTCCCACATTATATTATGACAAAGATAAATGGTAGTATAATGCTTCTATCACGTGTAAAGCCTCGTTTAAAAATAAGTACTATCAAGAGTCAATAAGCCAATGAGGCTATGGCATATTGTATCAATTTAAAGGAAAACAATCACAGCTGTTTAAATTGCTGAATCAAGAGGAAATTATAAATCATAAAATTGACAAAAACAATATTCTATTTACATTTCTTGACTGCCGAGTTTAGAAGAGAAAATGACTTAAAGTCTCTATAACGCTCAAAATCAACGAAAATTTCGTTAAGTATGTCGTAAAATAAAGTTTACACCTAAACAATCAGTGTTTCTTATAGCAATAGCCACATTTTCAACGCTAGATGTGGTATGATTACATAGATTTGTGTAGATAAAAAATGCTCGTTTTTATTTATTTGTGACCACAATAAATTCATGCTAATTTCCTGCGAATATATCTATTCATACGACACACGAACACTAAAATGGTATCATGCTAAAACCATTATAAAAACGAGCATTTTGTATCCACAAACATCTATTTTACCAGACCACATCTGGTGTTGAGATTTCGGCAATTGCTAAAAGGAACAATGATTTTTGATCGTTTAGCTTTATTTTACGAAATATTGTTCGAAATTTTCGTTGATTTTGAATAGTAATGTTACTTTAACGACATATCTTGAAATAGTCAGTGATACCTTGAAGGTTTGGGGGTAACAGCGATTAACTACTAAAGTAATCCGAGATAATTTTTCTCAATAGTTTACAGTAAAAAATAAACACAGCAAATAGAAAAACCAACAAAAAATAAAGCCATAAATAATTAAAGGGACCATTTCACAGATTTTGGCATGTATTGAAGTTGGTCATTAAATACTTTGTATTGATTAATTTATACATTGGACATAAAAATCTCCAGTAAAAAACAAGAATACAATTAAATAAAGAAAAAAAGTAACCCTAAACTGGGCTCGAAACACTGACCCCTGGAGTCCTGGAGTAAAAAGTATTCCGCTCAGACCACTCGGCCATCCACGCTCATGCTAAGAAAAGATGTATTTTTTACTTTATATTAGCAATCCTCGTAGTTTCACAAAATATAACAACAACAACAGAACTTTCCAAATTATTCAATCGTTTCGCGTTGCAACGCTTTATTATTTTCAGGGTTTCAAATCGTCAAAAGATCATATAATGGATATTTTACAGCATGGTAAATGTTCAGCATTACTATTTCCTCACAAATAACATAACTAAAACGAAAATTTGCGAATCTGAAACAACTGTTTTTTAAAAATGTTTTCAATTTACCAAAACGTGAAAAGGCCCCTTTAAATAACAGTTGAATCGATCATTCTCGCATGGTATGTTACAGCGAAATGCTCGGAACCAGCCATATAGTAGACAATATTGTCATACAGTGCTTTGATTAGAAACACGCCTTTCGATAACCGCCGATACACTAAATGTTCCGAATAATGTCAACAAAAATCAATAGAACTACAACAACGCATTTATTTTGCGCGTTATCGTCATTAACACTCGTATTTCTTTTTGGTAAGTGTCTTAGACTTTAGCAAAATAACACCGATTGGTGTGCATGCGTTTAATGCTCTTAATTTGATGCCATGTCTTTGTAATTGTCTGCTTATTGATGCCCGGTGTTATGTCAGTTTGTTCCTCGTGTAATATGTCCTCATCACGTAATGAAAGAATAAGGCTTAAACATTATAATTCTACTGTTGTCATTAGTTTAAAAATTGTCAAAAATGAGCAGAAACGAAGTATAAGACTTATTTATTTCTCCTTTTCGCAAAACAATTGTTATGTACACTTAATAACTATACTATAAGCAGCAACATAGGCACTTGGCATTAGTTATTATCCCCCTCCCTCAGGTGCTACCCCCTCCCAAAGCTTTCAAAATTGTCTATTTGTTATACAAAATAACAAGACAAAAGAGTTAAGTTGAAAAAGTAATATGTTTTAAAATAAAATATTGTAATATATAGAAGTAAAAAAATAATATTTTTTGATGATCTTTTTTTGTCTTGTTATTATGCCCCCCATCCAAGAAGAGGAGGTATATTTTTTGCACATGTCGGTTGGTCGGTCCGTCCGTCGGTCGGTCCATCGATCCGTCCACCAGATGGTTTCCAGATGATAACTCAAGAACGCTTATGCCTAGGATCATGAAACTTCATATGTACATTCATCATGACTCGCAGATGACCCTATTGATTTTCAGGTCACTAGGTCAAAGGTCAAGGTCACAGTGACTTGAACCAGTAAAATGGTTTCCGGATGATAACTCAAGAACGCTTACGCCTAGGATCATGAAACTTCATGGGTACATTGATCATGACTGGCAGATGACCCTTATTGATTTTCAAGTCACTAGGTCAACGGTCTAGGTCACGGTGACTTGACACAGCAAAATGGTTTCTGAATGATAACTCAAGAAAGCTTATGCCTAGGATCATGAAACTTCATAGGTACATTGATCATGACTGGCAAATGACCCCTATTGATTTTCAGGTCACTAGGTCAAAGGTCAAGGTCACAGTGACAAAAAACGTATTCACACAATGGCTGCCACTACAACTGACAGCCCATATGGGGGGCATGCATGTTTTACAAACAGCCTTTGTTTTGTATAAAAAATTGTCAATTTTGAGAGTTTTGGGAGGGGTTGTAGCACCTGGGGAAGGGGGATAATAACTAATGCCAAATGCCTGTGGTGCAGCATATACCTGCTAGTGGTAGGCAATACATATATGGATACATGATAATACTGTTGATGACTCCATAGTAATAATTGCATGTGTCAGGTATCATGTTTTAAAAATGCAAACAGTTACAGTTATTTAAACGTAAATGGCATAAGGCACTGAAGTCCAAGTAATTTGATTCATGTACCGATGTTTATCGCCCTCATAATTATAGTAGTAAAGGGGATCATAAATTTATACAGGTCGATTCTGAATGACGTCGTGAAAACGCAGGAATGACCTGTAAATAAACTCTTAATTACAACAGTTATTGTAAATTTATTAACTTATGTAAATTAAATGTCAGTTGCATTTCATAGGTTTTCTTAATTCTATTACATCCAACTAGATATATTCAGTACCATTCAAACATCTCTTAGATGAGCATTAAGTAATTTCATTTACATAATTCTATATATAATTATAACATGACTTGCTATGAGGAAATTCCATTCATCTTATGTAAATAAAAAAAGGTTTTGACAGCCATCATTTGTTCTATTTATAATGTTTTCATTATAATTCAGGCCTTTTTCTGGAATTTTGGGTAAGAAGTACTGTGCTAAAAGAAGGGTAATTAAATTTATCAAGTTGAGTTAATAAATCCTATGTGCTAACAATTGCTTTGAAATATTGAATTTTTATTAGCAGAGTTGTTTTGCACCTGGCCGTCCATAAACACAATTTATTTGGCATGGAATATGGATGCATTTGTTTTAATTATTTGATATATTTTAATTTATGGAATTGTTTTTTAGATTTAATTTTTTTAAACAAAATTATTTTGTGTGGCCGTGTTTATAAGAATTAACAATATTTGGGAAAAAATTGCTTTATCCCTTTCAGTGCGGGAACCGAATTTTAAAGGCCTTTGCAAACAGTTTGGATCCAGATGAGACACCACAAAATGTGGCGTCTCATCAGGATCCAAACTGTCTGCTATTCTGATAATATTCTTTGAAAAAAAATCGAAGAAAATGCTAATTTTAGAAATTCAGCAGACGACATTTTAGCAGACGACAAATTTCCCAGCATGCAAAGGGTTATTTTGCTTCTGGAATGAGCCAGATCTATAAGAATAGAAGAAAAAGGACTGGCTTTGTTTGAATGTGCGTGTCTATATTTATCTGCAGTATGATTAGTGTCTATGATTTTTTTTGTCTATTTGCAGTGATGACATAGATATTTCTGAGAGGGAAGAATACTTAACAAGGTAAGGTTTAATCTGACTGTTTACTTTTTAGTCGAAGTTTGTACAAACATAATAAGTCAATACTTTTCATTCAAATATTTTAATAAACAAGTAAAAAAGTCATGAAAAGCATTAGACTGTAGAAAACATGATACAACAAAGTATAAGTGAATGATCTGGGTATATACCCTTTGAATAATAATTGTACAATTTTAAAAATGTTAATTTACAGGTAATTTAATAAAGTGTTTTAAGGCTAGTAACACATTGTCCTTCAAGCAAGGTCCACCTGCATTGGGAAAAATTGTTTTGACTTAAATTTAGAAATTTGTTTTGATGATTTTTTGCTTACAAATACTTTAAAATTGAGAATAAAGGTGATTTAAATATTATATAAACTAAGGTTCAACAAATAGCTGGATTTGAGATAAATTATATGTTGAAACTTTTTTTTTAAATGTTTGAAAACCTTTAATTGTCAATGTTTAGGTCCCATTGGGGAAAAGTTATTTATTTCCATTGAGAATGGGTCTTTCTTCCAGACCAGAATTTGAACGAAAAAAAACAACACTGTTAATGTTCAATATGCTTATAAATGTAAAGTTGATAGAGATTCATAATTATTGCTTTTTGTAAAGTATTCTTAAACTTCTATTGGACATATATATTTAATGAAACATGAATCACTTTGAAAGGTCACAGCCGATCCTCCGACAAGCAATACTGTACATGCTCCTTTTTACTTCATTGTTTGAATTGGTTCATGTACTTAAGACTTTGTAGACAATATAAAGCATTTCCGATGAATAATCTTCCTTGAAAATGAAGTGTTATAGGGTTATTTAAGATGATTTTTTTTGTGTATACAGGCCCATCATTCTACAACCTTAAATAATACACTCATTAGGGAAGAAGTACTTAGCCTACTTTTTATGGCTATATTTTAAGGAAATTCAGCATATAGATGATGGTTCAATAGAACACAACCTCCCCCCCTCAACCAACCCACTTACACGCTGCCTTGCCACTGTATCTTACACAAAAAAAATTGCTGAAAAAAGGCATGCACATTGTATGTATTTTGATAATTCAATTGAATTTGTCTTCTATTACTTCACTAAAATCTGTGAACAAGTCCCTTTATTAAGGCTTGCTACAGATCGATTTTAACAGTGCAGCTCTAAAGGCAGCATACTGACTGACTAATTGCATCACCTGTACCTGCCAGACCATGTTTACTAGTGTTTTATACCACATATTTGAATTCATGAAAACAGTAATGTTGATTGATTATTGGAAAACTGGTGTTTCTTTACTGAATCTAGTGTTGGTGCTATGAATCTGAGTTTGCAATTGCATGTCTGGAGTGAATCATGGCTGAAATCAATGGAATATTTATCCAATGTATCTTGCTACATGAAAGCTTGTCTATGAATGTGATTTTGGTCGGGAAGGGGTGGGCATGATTATTCAGTTCACTTAATTGCGAATATGTATATATAGTGGTAGCTATTAACATGAACTTAGATTATTGGCTTATGGCTTATTTGGTTACTGTTTAATGACTTTTTTGGTTAATGGATGATATCACAGTAAGAAGTTTGTAAATTGATGTTCTGCATGTTGCCATATAAGCCATAAGGTTGTATAAGAATTGCATTATTTCTTAGAGATATCAATATCTGACACAGCTGTATCAGTTGGGCCAAACCAAAAAAGTGTGTTTTCAGCATTAATCTCTAAATAATATTGTACATTAGGGATTGAATTTTGTTGCAAAGGTTCACATACACCTAGGGTTGGCTTTCAAGTCGTGGCCTTTTATGAGTTCATTCTATTGTTATATGAGAGGTGGTTTTGATGCTTCAGATGCTACTTTTTGCACTTTGTAACACGAAATATATTATACATCAGTGAAAAATAAATATTTGTTTTTTGAAATTGCATCTACTAAATTCTTATCAAATTTGATGAGTATTTGATTTAATTTTCTGACGGACATTGTAACTTAAAATACACACACATTCAAAAGCATTTTTCACCAAAATTTATTCACTAATTTTTCTATAAATTTGCAATTAAAAATAATGGAAAAATCTGAGAGAAAAAGAAGCATCATCTTAATAAATGACATCATTTCTGGGTGTTTTTTTTTTTAAAGATAGGACCGCAAATGCAGATTTTTAATGTTTTGGCCTAATATTCAGCACAGTGAAACAGACCATTATAAATAACTCTTTTTGCTATGGTAGCAATCGCCATCTGTCACCATTAGGTATTTTGGTAATCCACAAGATGCATTCAATGTTGCTGCAGTATTGATAATACCAACAGTCCTTTAATATTAAAAAATTACACTTAGCAGAAAATATGCCAATAAACATCTTACAGATAAAAAAGACAAGAAATTGAAATTGGTAAAAATATTGTTTTTGCAACTATTTAGCGTCAAGTGTCTGTAAGCAATTTCTGGGGATGCTTCTGTATAATTATATGTCCAATGTCTAGTATATTTGGGAGTACATTGGGATTCATCGGGTGTTTTGGTCAAATTTGGGGCTGAAATCTGGAAAAGTATTTAATTTTCCCTAATGACTGCCTCATATTCCCAATGAAAGGTTTCTGAAAAATACTGGTATATAATAGAAACATTGGTAGTGCTGAGGCCACCACCGAGCGCTATGTGTGTGACCTTACATTTGCGATATGCCTTCCGCAGCCCTCATTAGTCCAATTACACGTTTAATTCTATAATCAAGTCGCCATTAATATGTACATTGCAACAAAACAGAGGACCGTTGTCTTCTATAAAGCTTCTACGAACAATTACTTCCAGCTTCAAATAAGCTGTACCCCTTCACCAAGCCCTCTGTGAATCTTTTACATACAATTACTTCCAGCTTAAATTAAGCTTTTCACGTGGTCTTTGAAACATAATAAACGTACACAACTCCATTTCAGTGTTCATACCGATTTATTTCTGTTGATTAATCTTTAACACAAACACTTTCTAATGTTAGTAAAATACAAGATAACACTCTCTGTTCAGTGATCTATCGTGGACCCTCTTCCCTCTTTAATACAAACAGTGACTGGTTAAATACCCATGATACACAAGATGATAAAATCTAACATCAGGAAAATTTCAGCTAATTACCAAAGGAGTGTAACTAATAAATGACATATTTTGGACTATCTGCTTGACAGTACATGGGGAAGTTGTCTAGGTAAATAAATTAATAACTTGTAATAAGGCCACGTCATTAAATAATTGTTTTTGTGCACATAAGGCCACACCATAAAAATTGTTCTTGTTGTAAATAAATTATTTTTCTAATGTTCAATAGATAATGTTCAAATATTAGTTATGTTACAAGCTTTAACCTTTCACCAAATCCTCTGTGAAGCTTCTACGTACAATTACTTCCAGCTTCAATTAAGCAGTAACCCTTCACCAAGCCCTCTGTGAAGATTCTACGTACAATTACTTCCAGCTTCAATTAAGCTGTAACCCTTCACCAAGCCCTATGTGAAGCTTCTGCCACGCCTTTGTAGGACTTCCACCATTCTTAAGTCCTCTACCAGAAACAGGAACTCTGCAGCCCATGCAGCACGGTTTGAACTTAACGTAATATCCCCAAATGCTCAAGAATATTGTTTCATTGTACCATACCTTTTTCTTTAATTGTTGTCCCATTAGCATCAACAGAAAGTCACCAAGCTTTATATACTGGTGAATGGATTGCCACCTAGCCAAAGAAGAGGATGATCTGGAAACTACCGCCGAAACCAAATTGTTTTCGGATTTGCTGAAGATTACAATTGAAAATTTGCTTATATAAGGCCTATTTTGTGCAAACTTTAAAAATCTTCTTGTCCATAACCATTGGGCCTAGGGCTACCAAATTTGCTATGTAGTGACATCTTATAGTCCTCTACCAAGTTTGTTCAAATTATGCCCCTGGGGTCAAATTTGACCCTGTCCCGGGGGATTAAAAAATTGAAAATTTGCTTATATAAGGGCTATTTTGTGCAAACTTTAAAAATCTATTTGTCCATTACCATTGGGCCTAGGGCTACCAAATTTGGTATGTAGTGACATCTTATAGTCCTCTACCAAGTTTGTTCAAATTATGCCCCTGGGGTCAAATTTGATCCTGCCCCGGGGGGTCAAAAAATTGAACATTTGCTTATATAAGGCCTATTTTTGAAAACTTTAACAATCTTCTTGTCCATAACCATTGGGCCAAGGGCTACCAAATTTGGTATGTAGTGACATCTTATAGTCCTCTACCAAGTTTGTTCAAATTATGCCCCTTGGGTCAAATTTAACCCTGCCACGGGGCGTCAAAAAATTGAAAATTTGCTTATATAAGGCCTATTTTGTGCAAACTTTAAAAATCTTCTCGTCCATAACCATTGGGCCTAGGGCTACCAAATTTGGTATGTAATGACATCTTATAGTCCTCTACCAAGTTTGTTCAAATTAAGCCCCTGGGATCAAATTGGACTGTTCCCCAGGGGTCACAGAATTGAACATATGCTTATATTGGGCCCATTTTGTGCAAACCATACATGCCATACGTCCTGGATTGTCCGGGACAGTCCCGGAAATGAAGACCTTGTCCCGCTGTCCCGGAAATCTGTCAAATGTCCCGGAATTTACGAAATCCATATATACATGTACCTTATCTTAGGCTTAACCGTCTGCACCTCGAATCTGTGTATATCTGCAGCGTCTCCATGACAATGCCTACCCGAATAGGCAGACTACGCTAGTGTCAAAATCGATCAATTAACAGGGGTCCTGTTATCATATCGATTGTCTCACGTTCGCGGTCAAACCGAAAAGGCGGCATTGTTTAATGTGGTTGTTAATTGACTTTAATCTACTACGTCATTATTTCCCGCTGCATAAGGGCAAAGGATAGTTGTTCACACATCTGAAGTCCAACATCGCTGAGTAAAAAATTAAAAGCAGTTTATGTTCGCACGTTTAACCGACAAAGAAGTTGAGCAAAAAAGTAAGCATATAAAAACATCATCCTCACTAGGTTTATTATTGTCTTGTTCTAAACCCCCAGTAAACATAATGTTAAAAATAATAAGTGAATTTGAATTGCGTTCGCCATGTCAAAACGCCCAGCAGATTCGTATAAACAACTACGCGTTACACACCGGTTTTAATAACAATAACGCAGTGACGTCACCATCTATGTTTAGAACGCTTACACTGAAAACACGTGGCTTGTATCTAGTAACGGAAGTAGTCATGTTTAATTTGACGTTAATAGATCAAGTGTATTTCGGATAGGCTTTCGAACTTTTGCAATTAACAATGCGAAACAAAAAAAACGTACCAAAAATGCATATGTCTATAAATATCGTTACATTTTATACATGTCCCGGAAAATCGGCAAAAGTCCCGGACAATTTAACTCAATGTCCCGGAATTGGTCTGAAAAATTATGGCATGTATGGTGCAAACTATAAAAATCTTCTTGTCCATAACCATTGGGCCTATTTCTACCAAATTCGGTAGGTAGTGACATCTTATTGTTCTCTAGTTAGTTTGTTCAAATTATGCCCCTGGGAACAAATTTGACCTTGCCCCAGGGGTTACAAAAATGAACATATGCTTAAATAAGGCCTATTTTGTGCAAACTTTAAAAATCTTATTGTTCTTAATTATAGAGCCTAGGGCTACTAAATTTGGTATTTAGTGATATCTAATAGTCCTGTACCAAATTTGTTCAAATTATTCCCCTGGGCTCAAATTTGACCCGGCCCAGAGGGTCACAAAACTGAACATATGACCAGTGGAGATTACTGCGGCCGTTTGGCTGTGACCAACAACAACATCAACATCTTGTAAACATGAGATAAAACCCTGTCATTTAGTGCCATTTTAAGTCAGATGGTGACTGCTTAAAAAGGCATTGAAGTAAGAACATATGTTATGAATGTTTTTCTTATAAACTGAAAAAAGTCGGGTTTTATTTAAATATGTCTAAAGTGACCATATATCCGGATGAAAATATTTTGGATGACATGTTAATTTCATGTCTTTTTTGTAGTGTTAAAACCAGTTTAATAATATATTATTGATTTTAAAAACACAACTTCCATGAACATAATTATTTCAAGAAAAGTCAATATGTGATACTGCACGGTAAACTCAAACTTTTTATCCAAGAGAAGGTGTTGAAATTAATGAAGTGCAATGTTCTTAAATATCATATATGCTGCTTTTTAATAACTAATGATTCATTGTTCCATTTGTGAATCGTGACTCACGAATTGTGGATATGATTGTCAATTGCTAAACAATCCATATACACATGTATATTTCTGACCATTTTATAATTTTCTTAATATAAGTTATGAATTGATCTTAGAAGTCAAATGTATTACTTAATTAAATACATTTATAAATATAAAGAAATAATCTTTAGATTATCATAATATTCTCAGACCTGTTGGTCTTAGGGATGTGTGGGTTAATGAGCAATTTCTCCTTTTATCACAATTATTTCTACCCTACCTGATCATTTCCTTCATATTCCATTTTAATTTAATTGACGTCTGCAACCTCTTTCAAATTGGGAAAGTCCAAAATTTGTCGTTTAGTCTGTTTAGTTAACACGGTAGTAACTTTTTCCATATATAAAAATGCTCACCCTTCCAACTTTAAGCGCCCAGTGGGACCAGGGATAGAAAGAGAAAGTCACATGCTTGAGTACATTTCAACCCATGCGCATTGCACGTTTTTTTCGCAAAGAAAAAACAGTGGAGCGATACAGGGCCATCATGGCCCTCTTGTTTCCCCAATCCAAAGGGCCCCAGTCCCATTCGCCCTCCAAAAACACCAGGTATTAAATGGTTACAAAATCTTTTTGTCTGGAAAATATCAGAACATTTGCTTCACAATTTCACATCCTCCTTAGTCAAATATATAATATTGATTCTGTCCATTAAGCACATGGTATCTTGTAATCTTAAATGGCTCTACATAAACCAGAAGTTAACTTACACTGCATTCTTGTCACTGTCATAATAGGTACTGTCATAATTTCTTACAGCTGAGAAATTGGATGTTCTGAATGTTTTGGACGTGTAAGATATTCATTTCTCTGGAAATAGCCTTAAATTTAAGTTTCTATAGCAATTGAGAATTAAAAAAATTATTTATTCCAATATTGTTGGAGAAGTTGAACACATTCAAAGTAAATAAATCTGAAAATTGTCACCTTTATCAGTGTCCATGTTTTTGTTATGGATAAAAAAGTAAAATAATTAATGTCTACGGCAGTTGTTATTTACTATGTAGAAATTACCGGTCTTATCTCTGTAATGAGCAATTTATTTTAATGCGTGATGCTTGGTGTAAAAGGTAACGCACAATTAATATCTAAACCATGCTATTAAAAGGTTTGGGTTGCAGTAATTATTTACAAAACTTCATGGACATTAAATGATACACCCTGAAGATCCTTTTCAAATGTAAAGAAACTTTGAACTAACTGGAACATTTCCTTGAACATTGTGGAATACACTTTCAGGACACTATCCCATGATATATCTCTGACAGTTTTGCATTCAAAGCACATAATGCTCCTAAAACTTATTATTTCACTGTACTGAGAAAATTATTTAACACTAATATCCTGAAAGCAAACTAAAACCCTGTATTAAATTGAGCTTAGTATTTATTTAAGCTCAACTCTTATTTAGACTCACATTTCATTAAGGCTAAACATTTATCAAGAATATTTTTGGGGATTGAAACATTTATTTAGGCTAAATTTTTATTGAGTCTCAGAGCCTATTAAAGCTCACCATTTATGTAGGCTTTGACTAATATAAGACCATGAAGAGTTGACCTGTCTGTCTGTCCGTGTACATAGGGATGCCTGCAACAAAGTGGAGATTCAAATGCTACAAAACTTAAAGGGAAGCCACTGTCATATTTGAAATTTGAACAAAATTTGATGAATTGGTTTTCTGCGTGTTATCACTAGCCAGGGTTGCTCATTGAAAGTTTTGAAGCCTCATCCTGTTTTAGGGACACTGGGTAAATATTGTCATTAGATAAGCCTGGTATGTAATTATGTGTAAAATATGAAACAACTGGCAACTTAAAGGTTTTGTTTTTCTCACCTGTTAAATAGAGGTTTCAGATTAGATGGGGCAGTGAAGTTTGTGCCACATCATTATGATCTAAAGAGATGAAAAAGTGTCATAGTTAAGAAATTTAATACTTGTGTATGTAAGTATTTATTACTATCCCAGAGGGTGTAATTTATTTAATATAAGAAAGCATGTTACAAATAGTTCCTTTGGATGTTTATTTCATGTTTTGAGCAATGATCATATTAAAAAAAACACAGCCAAATGAACTAAAAAAATCATACATGACAAATAATGCTCTTTATCTGACACCTGTGACTTTTGGCAATACATACAGGCCTTTATAAACACTTGAGCATAGCTCTTGGAAAAGGGTGTTTAATACATATGCCTAAACTGTCATCCCAGATTAGCCTGTGCAGTCCGCATAAACTAGATTTTTGCTAAGAAGGAAGAGACTTTCTTTCAATGACAAATATTATATAAGCGGAAAGTGTCATCCCTGATTAGCCTGTGCAGACTGCACAGGCTATTCTGTGATAACACTTTACGCACATGCATTAAAGCCTGTGCAGACTGAACAGGCTAATCTGTGATAACACTTTAGGCACAAACATTAAACCCCCTTTTTACAGAGCACAGCCCATTAATTTTGTTTTTAATAAAAACTAACAAACTAACTTATATTACTTTATGAAACTGCATTATTAATTTGAAATGGTAATCAAACAAAATCAACTCCACATTTGGCTGTCAATTCAAAGCAATGTTGCATAGTTGTTAAAAAATCAAGTAAAAGAGATCATAAATATTGAAGTCTCTATCAGCACTTAACTTTTTGAAATATAGCAGTGTATTGAACAATATGGGAAGATTAGCTGATAGCAAATGGAAAACCGATGATCTTAAAAAGGTCAAACGTGTAAACATTCGTTAGTTAACTTTGTGGGTCTGCTGGATGACCCATAGGGCGCAGGAGGTTTTATCTTTATGTTTATCAATGAATTGGGATTATTGTTTATTGAAAAATTGAGTGATTTTTAGTGTCTTATCAAATTTGACCATCTAAACATTGTGTTAATTTAATAGGACTTGTTCATATATTGTTTACATGACAAATAAATGAATTTACCAACTTTTTGTCACTGATTGAAAATATAAAACAACCGTACCGGAACAAAATAACAACAAAAGCTTAACAGCATACTGAAAATACATTTTCGTTTATGAATAATCATCGTAAAATATTGTTACAATTGTAAAGTGTTTCAAAAGTAATATGATTGAGTAATTTTGAGTGCTGCTGTTGTTTTTGTTATATATTTTTTGACGATTGTGGATTACTTTTATAAAGTATGAAATGCTTGAGCTGATGGAATAGCCCAGATGGATGAGTGGAAAGTTAATGCGTTAGCTTTTTAATTGAAAGGTCAGTGGTTTGAGCCTTGGTGTGGAAGACTTGTTTCCTTTTTTAAAATTATATTCTTGTATTATACTGGCTTTTCAGTACCTATATTAACAATAATTAATTTACAACTTCTTTGGATTACAATGTAGTAATTGGATAACATTGGGCATGTATAAACTATTCTTGGATCATTTTCAACATTTATGTATTTTTTATATATTTTTCTAGAATTATTATTAATACTTATTTATTTGTTTATTTTCCTTTTTCGCTGTATACATATCAAGAATTTCAGTCATTACTTGGAGTACAGCTTTATTTTGTTTTAGACCGTTTCTCCATTGAAAAACGTTTACTTTTCCATAAATACTTACCAGTACCGTCTCTTTCCTAATAAACGCTCCCGCCCTAATAAACGCGCCCCTATCGTATAATAAAATTAAGGAGTGATCAAAATAATAGCGCCCCCATTTCTCGGCTGCTAAGGGGTAAAGTAATTGTATGTTATTGAAGGAATTTTTTGTTATCAACAAGGTAATTGGCAAGAACCTTATAGAAATAAAACTTTTATAATAATAATAATAACATATATATCTGGAACAGATTGATGTAAGAAATAAACTCCAACATGCAGGCGATTTTATTATTGTATCGGTGTTTTCAGTTTTAAATGTCAAATTCATGTTACATTTTTTTTTACACCGTGCATTTAAAATACGGATCTTCCCAGGTTGTTCAATATGCGGTACACTGGGCCGAAGCTACCGTAACCATAAACCTTCTCTTATTAACACTGTTCATATCTCGGCCACACGTACTGTTACAGTTCTCACTACGGTCATATCCACAACAGCCCTTTCATTTCGCATGATAATAGGTAGTAGTTCTTATAAAACTATTTGTGATATGTTTACGATTGCTCAATGAACTTGGAACTTTTCGCAAATACCGGTTAACACATTTTAGGTGTTGGCTCATATTATACCTAAAGGAGGGTGAAATAAACATGCCCTCTTTGTGATTTGCATCGCGCTCAGGCGCGTTTATTAGGATAAAGACGTTACATAGCCTTTTCTGTGACATTCATTTACATAATTAGAAAACATTAAGCCTTATTTGCAAATGTCTGGTAATTAATACTATGTAAACCTTACATGATAAGTATCACCCTGCACATGACATACATGTGTGTACTTAGCTAATGTTGATGAAGAGCTGTGTTTGTATAACTCAATTATAACCAAGTAGCTAGTAAATTTAATATGTAAATTTGGAAGATGGTGATCATTTTGTAAAACAAACAGACGCATTTCATTTAATTTAATTTTTTAACCAAAAACAAATCAAATAAATAGTGAAACAAATATTTTGAACCTCATGAAAACATTACTTGTTGAAGAATAGAAATGTCATTTTAAAAACTGTGATCAAAATAATTCTATATTTTAAGAAATTCAACAGTTTGTTAAACATTGAATATGAGAATCTTTTAAGCTTGCAAAAGAAGACTTAAATTTTGAACATTGGACAAGCCTTTCTCAACAGGGAAGAGAATATGTTCAAAGTTTGTTTGCTCTTTTGGCAAGTGGCCGTCAGATCTTTATATTCACCCTTCATACTTGCCCTTTTAAATAATTTACCACAAATGTGGATCCTGTGGTATGTTAATTCCCCTACCCAAGCTAATAAGTCAAGGTCGCCATAATTTAATGAAAGGTCAAAGGTCAGGGCCAAAATAAAACGTACGGGTCAAATTTAATTATGACCAATTCTTTCACATCTAATTTATATACAGTTTACGTGGAATGTAATTTTATCTTTTATGAAAAATTTACCAGAAAGGGACCTGTTAAGGAAATGGCTAATTGGGTTCTGACCCACATTTTATAAGTTGCAATGGATGCAGAAAATGGCATACTATAAAGCCTATTATTTTTTCCAGATGGCTTTCAAGCTTCGTTCTTCCAAATTTCGCCACATTTATGGAGATGCGCATCGCAAGGAGAAATGTTTCGAGAACGTCAGGCTCACTCGCAATGCTCACGACAGCAACTTCTGCGCAGTGAATCCGAAATTTCTTGCCGTGGTAACAGAATCCGCAGGCGGTGGGGCGTTTGTTGTCTTACCTGTTACTAGGGTATGTGATTCATTTAAGTTTGCACCTGTGTGGAGAATTTGTATTGAATGCGTAACTATTTTAATTAGCATCCGAAAAAGAAATTTGTTATTGTGGAAAGATGTTTAATCCATGGCAGGGTATTTAGTTAAAAGGGATTCCTGTGGATTTTGGCGATGGAGTATTTATGAAGATAACATTGACGCAAAATAAAATTTCATGAATCAAATAATGTTTTATTATTATTTTATAGACAGGGCGGGTAGATATTGGGGCACCAAAGGTTTGCGGGCATGCTGGGAATGTACTAGACATCAAGTGGAGTCCATTCCGGGACAACATCATCGCCTCGTGCGCCGAAGACAATACGGTTAGTACTGTAATGATTCTAAGTTTTTTGACACTTAAAAATAATTTTAAAAATTTGTGTCCGAAAATTTAGATACGAAAAATATTCAAAAAGTACGAGTGTCCGAAAATTTAAAGTCACATATGTTATGTTTGTTTGTCAACTAATATTTTGATATAAAACCAATTATTTAATGTGCAATAATTTTATTGTGTTGTACTCTCCTTTATCTGGTTTTAATAAAATACAACTTCACTTATTTGCAATTTCTTACCTGAAATGGTATATAAAAACGTTATAAAAAACCAACCATACTGCTTCCTGAATACGATATCTTCCAAATGCTGTTGGGTGAAACCATTGTTTATTACTGGTATACATGGTAATCTACCCAATAACCCAATTGTAATGGTCCATTGCCCTCAAGGCATTCTATGCCAGGTTTTATGACCTTAATCCGTTGTAAAACTCCATGATCGAAGGGTCCCAGATAAGCGAAAACTGGGCAGAAATCTAGTAAAATAGTTCTGTAAAATAAACTGTCTGAAAAATTGGAGTCATTAATTATGGACCAAAACCTGTGTGTCCAAAAATATATAGTCAAGTAAAATAATTATTTTGGCTAAAAAAGGGGATGTCAGAAAACTTAGAGGGTCCGAACACTTAGAGTAATTACGATAGTTGTTTTGTTACCTGGATCTTTTTATGATAAGAAAACTTGGTCATAGGCAGCTGGGTGAAATGAAATTTTATCACATATGGCAAATCAACAACATTTAATATTTTTTCAAAAGATAAAAATAAATGAAAGCAAAACTAGATTGAAACTAAATGGGACATAATTCAATTGGCAAGGTGTCAGTTTATAAAATGTTTGTCAAAAGGCCAAAAGGATAATTGCTTTGGAACAGATTGACAAGTTGGCAAATTAGCCCATTTAGAATTTTTGGGCAAATATTCCAAAATGATGTAGCTGATATTTGTTGATTTCGACGTATGATCCATATTTAATTCACAATTGAAAATATTTCTTTCTGTAACCGCAAGTGAAATAAATATTTGATCATTCACTGAAGAAACAAATTTATTATTTATTTTATGCTAGAAAAAATAAATCAACATAAATTCACAAACAAATCTTAAATGTTACCCTTTTTAGCTCATCTATTTTTTGAAGAAAAAAAATGTATGATTGTAATCTCCTGGAGTGTCTGCGTCAGCATCTGGTTAAGTTTTGTGTTTAGGTTAAGTTTTGGGTTTTGGTCCACTTTTCTCATAAAGTATCAAAGCTATTGCATTCAAACATGGCACACTTTCTTACTATCATGACAGGACTGGGCAAGCAAAGTAAGATAACTCTGGCTGGCATTTTGACAGAATTATGTGTCCTTTTTATACTTAGAAAATTGAAAATTTTGTTAAGTTTTGTGTTTAGATCCACTTTATTCCTAAAGTATCAAAGCTATTGCTTTCATACTTGCAACACTTACTAACTATAACAAGGCAAAGTTATGTTACTCTGACTGGCATTTTGACAGAATTATGGCCCCTTTTATACTTAGAAAATTGAAAATTTGGTTAAGTTTTGTGTTTAGGTCCACTTTATTCCTAAAGTATCAAAGCTATTGCTTTCATACTTGCAACACTTACTAGCTATCATAAGGGGACTTCGCAGGCAAAGTAATGAAATCTGACTGGCATTTTCACAGAATTATGTCCCCTTTTATACTTTGAAAATTGAAAATTTGGTTAAGTTTTGTGTTTAGATCCACTTTATTCCTAAAGTATCAAGGCTATTGCTTTCATACTTGCAACACTTACTTACTACCATGAAGGGATTGGGCGGCAAAGTAACATTACAATGGCTGGCATTTTTACAGAATTATCTCCCCTTTTTATACTTTGAAAATTTTGTTAAGTTTTGTGTTTAGGTCCACTTACTCCTTAAGTATCATAGCTATTGCTTTCAGACTTGGAACACTTGCTAACTATTATAAGGGGACTGTGCAGGCAAAGTAATGTAACTCTGACTGGCATTTTCCCAGAATTATGGCCCTTTTTGACTTTAACTTTGAATATTTGGTTAAATTTTGTGTTTAGATCCACTTAACTTCTAAAATATCAAGGCTATTGCTTTCAAACTTCAAATACTTTCTTACTATTATGAGGGTACTGTACCTGGCAAGTTGAATTTGACCTTGACCTTTGAATGACCTTGACTCTCAAAATCAAAGTATTAAATTTTGCTAAAATTGCCATAACTTCTTTATTTATGATCAGAGTTGATTCATACTTTGACAAAACAACACTTACCTGACATATCACAATAGACTCCACCCAAATCATCCCCCACGCCCCACCCCAGAATCCACCCACACCCCACACTATACCCCCCTCTCAACTCCTCCTGACCCCCCCAAAAAAAAAAAAAAAAAATTTTTTAAACTTGGTTAAAAAACACACAAATATTTATTTTTATTATTTTATTTTTGAAAGACTGTCCAACCATCCCACCCAAGAATCCCCCAATTGTTTTTTATTTTCTATTTTTAAAAGATAATGTAATAAATGACCACACCCCACACTATACACCCCTTTCCATCCCAACCCCTCCCCCCCTTTTTGATTGAACTATCGAGGTAGGTCCCTTCACCTTTAAAAAGAAAAATAGATGAGCGGTCTGCACCCTGTTTTGATATTTATTATTATATAATCGTACGTTTTGTGAATATTATGATCGCATTTTAATTGGTCTTGAACATTTGTTGACACTGGTAGAACAATGTAATTAAAAGAAGAAAAAAAAGCCATTTTTCCTATATATTCACTGATTTCATGGAAGTGAAAGATATAAAATCTTACAATACTTACATTTTGCTGAAATCAAGTTTTCTTTCAGATCTATCATTCTTTATTCCACTAAAAAGCAAATAGTGAAGTTTAACCACATGGACCTTCGTAGTGGATTCAATGATGTAATGACAATTTCCCCCACCTCAAAACTATAGATTATTGGGTGAAAAAACACCCATGATCATAGAAACGACCTTAAAATTAATCTGGATTTTCACAAATGAGCTTCACAAACAACTAAGTATAACTGGATTTTCACAAATGAGCTTCACAAACAACTACGTTAATCCCTCACAGGTGAAAGTGTGGGAGATACCAGATGGTGGGCTGTTGTCCAATCTGTCGGACTGGCGGGTGGACCTGCACGGACACAGTCGCCGCATAGGCTATATAGAGTGGCATCCCACAGCAGAAAATGTCATCCTGAGTGCAGGTTTTGACTGCAAGGTAAGGGAGGTAATTTAGAAAAGGGAGGTAATTTCTTGTGTATTTTGCTTTTCAGGGTTTGGCGAGAGGGCATACATGTTTTACGAACATCTCTTGTTTATCTAAATGATGAGTTAAGTCGGGTAATTAATATTGATTTATAATTTGAGGGAGGTAATAATTTATTATTAACATGATGTGAAGTAAAAGAGTTATGGGAGATGATTTATCTTATTATGCAGATTAGAATTTATTAAAAGTTGGTCATAATAATCTCGCTTGAGGGCCATATAGAATATATCTGACTGCAGACTATTTCATATTGAGTGTTTTTTTACTGCAAGGGAAGGTTTTTGGAGAAAACCCGAGGTATTGTCATAGCCAGCTCGTTGTGTCGTGTCGTCCGCATTGGGCTAAAACCTTAACATTTTGTTAACCTTTTGAGCATTGGCTCTAAAATCAAAGTGCTTCCACCTACAACTTTGAAACTTCATAATGTAGATGCACCTTAATGAGTTCTACACGCCACACCCATTTTTGGGTCACTAGGTCAAAGGTCAAGGTCACTGTGACCCGTGACTTCTAAAAAAAAAAAAATCTGACAAGCTTTCATTTATTCAAAACTGCACCCGCAGCCGAGCGTTGGCACCCGTTATGCCGTGCTCTTGTTGACTAACATTTGTTGAGGTAAAATAAGGTAGGTGATCAGGGATCGGCCTCCCACTGTACTGAGAGCAATCCTTATTTTTTATTTTTTGATGGTAAGGGAAGAGAGTTTATTTTGTGAGTGAGGTAATTTGTTTGTTGATGATGATGGATTAAGGGTGATAATTTAACTTGATAAATAGATTAAGTGTGCAATTTATTTGTTCAGGCTGTGGAGGAAATTCAGTTAAGGGAGATGAGTATCTCTATGGTGGGATATGTCATTAAATTTTTTTTTATCTAAGGTAACTTATCTTTATTGTGGGCTTTGTAGACTTTATACATGCTCTGAGGGAGGGCATTCATCTTGAATGGGATACAAAAGTTATGTTAACTGCATGGTAAGTCTTATGATGATGCCTGAACCTTGATGATAGACCCTTTTCACAATAAGCCAAAACAGCAAGAAGTGAAGTGACTCGTAGAACTCCAGAACGAGGCTAAACGTGATGCCATTTATAATAGTTCCAGGCAACAATGCATTTGGTTTCAACCCTTCAAGCTTTTGAACATTCAGCGACGTAATGATATTGTAAACACAAGATGACATCGTTAGAATTAGTAATAAATATATACTTCCCATTTTAAGTGTCAATACATTAAATAAATTTTCTTGATTCAAGTACTTGTTTTTATTCTCTTGTTTTAGCACAAATTTTGAGATTCTTTGTTTGAGCATTTTTATCGCGGTGTTTTATCAAAGGTCTATTAAAAATCTTGTTTATTAATAGATCTATGGTTAAATTGTCTGTGTTCAACACAAGCCCATTATCTTGTTATTATCAGTTCTCTGCAGGCAAACAACATAAACCACAGGATGCAGATATCTGGTCATTTTACACAATTTATGATACCTCCATGACTTCTTGTGGTAGTAGCAGTAGTAATTTCTTGGAGTAAAATAATTGCCAAATACTCAGCTGTTGTTTTAATTAGGTATGGAACATATTGTACACATTTGAAGTCATCAGTGTCCAAACAGATTGTCAGAACTTAATACTGAATATAAATAATATAGCTTAATCATAATAATAAAGTGCTAAAATACTTATACAATTTAAATATTTTAAAATGTTTAATACAATTCAGTTAACGTATTGAGAGGATACCAGTAAAATAAAACTCCTTCGTTACATAGTCCTTTAAAAAGTGTACGGTAGTGTACAGAACAGCATAAATAAAACTAGCATTTTGGTTTGACCACAACAGGGTTAAATAAATGTTTCCAAAAATACAAAAAATAAAGAATTATAATATAAAGCGCTATATTTTTATCACTTATAATCACTTATGAAGAGATTTCAATATACATGCATAGACAGAACGATTTGCACCATGTTTTTTTTTTCCACTTTTATATCATAATTCTTCAATATTGTCTTTAACTATAAAATATTCAACTTAATATAAAATTATCATAACATTTATATAGTGTCATGTATGTCTTATGGTTGATTAAACACACCTCTTTCAAGTTTGATGGTTAATATAAAAAAACACACACAAACACACCCATACCTTTTAGAATGATAGTATACGATACTATGTATTATTTATATCAGTGTTATGAGCAATTATTAATGATAAGTCTTCGGACCAGCTTTTCTCTAATGTTAATGAGTAACTCTTTATTTTATAAAAATGATTTATTTTTTTTAATTTACTAATTGTACTAAATATTATTTGGTTGAATTATTATTTAGGTGTTATAATGTTTATTTTTAGAATTGCTTTATGAATTTATTGACTAAACTCATAATGTATTAACCGTCCCGAATTAAAACAATAACAATAGAATCCTCTTTAATCATTGATATTCTCCATCATTTGCACAACATAGGAAAAAAAAGTTATCACGTTCAGCCTCATTCTAAAATTTGACACATCACATGATATCTAATAATAGTAACAGTGTAAGTATTGTGAAACTAGTCTATTTATGTATGCAAGCAAAAGATCAATTTTTTTTGGTAAAAAAAGGAAGTTTGGGATTTTATATGCAAGAAACAAAAATCACTTTATAGTACAGTATATTTGGTTTCTGATTCCTGTTTGCAGTGTATCATATGGAACATAGAGACTGCAGAACCAGTCAACATAGTAAGTTGTCACGAGGACCAGATCCAGTCCATTTCTTGGAACAGGGACGGTTCTCTGTTCGCCACAACGTGTAAGGATAAGTTGCTGAGAATCGTCGATCCTCGTGTAGGGAATTGTGTTTCTGTAAGTTTATGTTTATCTTCTCCTGCATAAATTATATAGAACATTACAAATAAAAGTCTGCTATTATGAAGGTAAAAAAATAATTCTGTATAGAAACTGTAATGTGAAAACAGCCACTGACATAATATCAGGCCAAAGATCTATTCACCCAGTGATACTTTATTAAGCAAGTCTTGGCATTTTTCTTCAAAGCACAAATATCTGTTCTTCCCCATGAAATTAGATAATCTCCTAGACATTATCATTTTCTGTTGGCCATTCATCTTTTCTTCTCCATATGCTTTATGAATCTAGCCCTTGTGTGGCACAATGAAGAACTATTTTCAGGCTACCAAAGATACATTTACCGTTATATATTTAATAAATGTGGCACTAGACATAATACAGTCCGTTTCCAGGAGGCCAAAGATCTTTTCCAAGGTATTCGACCTTCCAAGTGTGTCTTCCTGGGTGATACAGGACGGGTTTTCTGTACCGGCTTTAACCGGACTGGGGAGCGAGAGATAGCCCTGTGGGACATTGTACGTAACGTAGCTAGACATGCAAAAGTCTTAAAATGGACTCATCCATCCACAGTGATTTGTAGTTTCTTCATTCAATGTCAAAAGAAAACATGATTCTTTTAGGTATTTACTTACAAATAAATAATAATTGATTACTCTAAAATGACTATAAAGCAGAGAAAAATGTTCAATATGTTATATTGCCTCCACCGTCATTTGAATGCAGAACCTCTGGAAGCATAATCTCACACTCTTCTACTAAAAGCTAGTACTGTTTTAAGTAAAACATTGCATACCAAGCAATATATTTATGATCGCTTGCACCTTTCTCGCAATAAAACTGATGCAATTTTTAAATATATTTTAATTACAGAGAAATATGTCTGCAGACCTCTTAAGACGCAGTCTAGACAGTTCTAACGGAATTCTACTGCCTTATTATGACCATGATACAAAAATTGTCTTTGTGGCAGGAAAGGTAAAGAACCTTATGTATCATCATGTAGTGAAGTCTTACTTATTTCCTTAGCAATTCAATTATAGTTTTCTTTCTTTCTCAAAAAAAGAAATAACTGCATTTCTTTGCCAAAAAAGCTTGGTATCTTTTGTAGTAATTCATAGTTTTCTTGCTTTGCAATAAAGTAGTGGTTACAATCTCTTATAATAATGTCATAGTTTTCTGCCATATTAATAAATGTGTATGATTTTTCTTTTACAATTAAGTCACATTTTTGTCATGTCAATACAATTTCAATAAAAGGGTTTACCTTTGCAATCAATTCATTATAGTCTTTGTATGCTTTAAAGTGATAGTTGTTTTCATTTGTAAAAAAATGTCTCTTTTTTCAATAGTCATATGCATCTTTCATTGCAATTAAATAAATATGTTGATGTTTTCATGACAAGTCACAAATGTGTTCTTTGCAATAAATAATATTTTTCTGATTTTCATTAAATCATAGTTGTCTTACATTGTTTTCCTTCGCAATAAATGGGTGTGTCCCATCACTAATCATAATTGCTATCATTTCAAGGTAGTCATAGTTGATTGCATTAAAAACATACTTGCCTCCTTAGCGTTGAAGGTTGTAATTTCAGTCATAGTTTTCTCTGCAAAAAAGTCAAAATGTTTTCCTTTTGCAGCCTTTGTTAAATTTAACAAAATAAAACCTTATTTGGGCATGGGAGTTTAGGTGTTATTTTACAAATGTATGGGGTATTACTTAGGATACTTAAATGTGAAAAATTGAAAAAATTATGGATATCTTTGGTGCGTAACAAGAATTAAACCTGAGCCTCTCGCATACAAAGATATCCCTTGTTTCCAGGGTGACGGCAACATTCGCTACTTTGAGATGACCCCTGAAAATCCCTGTTGTCACTATTTGAATAACTACGCCTCCTCCTCTCCACAAAGAGGCCTGGGTGAGTATAAATAGGCCATGAACTGGACTGGCTATCTCAGCTGGAACGCTTGACAACATTTCTGAGGATGGAAGGTTTGATTACCAGCATGGACAGAAAACTTTTGAAGGAATTGGTCAAAAAGTTATTTCTTCATCTGTCTTTGAAGTAGGTCTGGTCAGTTGCTTGCAGAAATTTGTGCTTGTAGAACAGGAAACTTGTGTTTGGTGAACTTGCCACGCAATATAGCTGAAATGGTGAAAAAAAACACAATACACTGTAACTCCAATATAACGCGGATGACGGGGTCCAAGCCACGCAACAGCGTTATAAACGGATCCGCGTTATAAGTTTTGAGCTCATTTATTGCAGGGGGCTATACAAACAGGTATAGTATAGCCTATAATATAGGTCCTGTGTATTGCCATGCTTTGTTGTCATCCGCAAATACATGCATATAAACCGAATCGTATCGATAACAGTATACATACCGCTTTTCTAATGTGCACATTTATCCGATAATCCAATCAAGTTACAACATCACTTAAAAAAATAATAATCTTGAACATTTATGACGATAAAAATGTTTATGAATTTCACAAACACAACTATATGCATACGCCATTTTCAGAAGTGTAAAGAGAACAGTGCATCATGGGGCAGAGCTTTCATTGGATGAGCAAATTTAAATTTAGATTGAATGCAATACGATACATGTACAAAGAAATTTTTTATTGCGTCATACATTGTCATGCAAAAAACGTGCTTTCCGAGACTTTCTGATACCGGGAAAAAATGAAAGTGAATCTCTGTTAACAATTACACTGCGTTAGCATGTATATACATCGTCTGGATTATTTAATTAATTTCTCGTACACGAACTGAAAAATTAAATGACTAAATACTAGAATGATAATGAAATGACAGAAAAACTTGTTTTATTCTGTGCGCAGTATATTTCATAGCCGCTCCTTTAATATAGTCAAACTGCAATCATACAGTATCAAAGTAAGAATGTATTTATCGTTTTGAATAACTTTAATTTTATAATTATTCCGCTTGCACTTATCTTATTGAAATTAGCGCACCGAACCGCTCTGATAGGGAAAACATGTAATAAACACTGACACGCGAGTTGTTCACACCTTTATTGACATTACACAACAGATTAACACCAATTAGCCGTCGGTGTTGTTTAACCTCAAAGCGATAAAAATCGGTTCAACGGACGGTTGAATAAAGCAATCAAGATGTGATCGCCGCCATCTTTGAATTGTCTGAAAATACATGAAGTTGCATAACATGGATTTGAATAAAAAATGGAAGGTTGGAGAAAAAACAGGATCCAAGACCCATCCGCGTTGTATTGGATTCAGCGTTATAACGAAGAGCGTTACATTGGAGTTACAGTGTAATATGCAAAAACAAACAGGTCCATGAGTTAAAACAATCATAATGGCAAATGATATTGATTTACATAGGGTATATATTATGTACATCTGACTAATGTGTGTTAAAAAATATATTTAGGTATAATATGGATCTTATTTGTTTGGTCCATTTCATGTTTATATTTTGACATCATAATTGTGTTATTATTCCAATACTTTCCCTCTATCTTAATCTAAAAATACTATCCATTAGATAGCGGAATTTGATATTGGTAAAAGCATTGTAGTAATAATAAAACAATATGTTTTAATTTTAAATGAAAATCAGTCCACAGTTGAACAAATATTTATTTGGTAATTTTTTAGGTGTGATGCCCAAAAGAGGCTGTGACATCAGCAAGTGTGAGGTTATGCGATTCTATAAACTGCATGCCGCCAGAAACTTTGTAGAGCCGATATCCATGATTGTTCCAAGAAAGGTAATTGCATGGGTTATTGTTCTTCTGGCTGCATGAGGATCAATAGGCAAAGCGGACTTAACACCAAAGAACATGTCGTCTACTGAATGTAATAACTAGGGTAACTGACATTTTGTAAATTGTTCAGGAGAGCATATTTTCAGACATTATCCAAAATACAGTAAGAGCACTTACGTTATTTTTTGCGCTCAAAATATTTCAGTGTTGAAAATTATGGTAACTGCTCCTTTCTTAATTTTTTATTGTTTTAAAAAAGACATATCAATTTGGAGTTTTGTTTCGTTTTTCAAGTATTATTATAATACTTATCAGAAAATTTGAATACAAAAACATGTTTCTTATTTGCTTCTCCTGAAAATTCAACAAAATGGCAGTTACGCTACTTTTTGCATTCACAAAATGACATGTGTTTGTTATGTCAATTTCAAAAATTTGATAAAAACATTATTTTTACCAAAAAGGTTGACTTAATATTTTAAGTTGATGTATGTCACCTTAATAAACACAAAAATGGAAAAAAGTAAAAATGTATAAAAATGTCAGTTACATGACTTATTACATTCAGTAGGCGATGTGTCATGGATTAAAATTGTTTTGATCTTTTTAAACAAGCATACAATTTGTTGCATTTTTTGTGTGTAAATTCAGTAAGTTGTACACTGTTTATTATAAATATTTATTCTTAAGTAAGCTATAGCAGTTACTAGCTGTTGTTTACATCAGTCATGTCACATTTGGCTGTAGATTTAAGTTTACGAGTGTGCATTCGCACAAAATGTGCACAAATCCAATCGTTTTCTCATATTTACCAAGAACCAATCTATATGTGCTGTACATTACTTATGGAGATGAATGTTCAAACAAATCTATTGTGATATTCAAATAATTCAAAGGTGTTTCAAGAAATCTACCTACATTCCTCTAGTCCATTTTAAATAAGGCCTATTACGTATATATACAAAGCGTAGATTGACTTCCTACCTGTTTTTTTGTTGTTCAACCCCCAGCATCTTATACAGGGGTTTCATTTTCATTTAGTTTTCAAGTCTGGAGGTGATTTTCAACAGATGAAGCGGAAATTTTGTGTATTTTTAGCTCACCTGAGCACAACATGCTCATGGTGAGCTTTTGTGATCGCCTTTTGTCTGTCGTCCGTTGTGCGTTGTGCGACATCAACATTTGCCTTGTTCACTCTCTAGAGGCCACATTTATTGTCCAATCTTCATGAAATTTGGTCAGAAGATTGGTTTAATGATATCTTGGATGAGTTCGAAAATGGTTACGTTTGCTTGAAAAACATGGCTGCTAAGGGGCGGGGCATTTTTCCTTATATGGCTATTTATGGCTATAGTAAAATCTTGTTTACACTCTAGAGGCCACATTTATTTCTAATCTTGATGAAATATGGTCAGAAGATTTGTCTTAATGATATCTTGGATGAGTTTGAAAATGGTAACGTTTGCTTGAATAACATGGCTGCCAAGGGGCAGGGCATTTTTCCTTATATGGCTATTTAAGGCTATAGTAAAATCTTGTTAACACTCTAGAGGCCACATTTATAGTCCGATCTTTATGAAACTCGGTCAGAAGATTCATCCCAATAATATCTTGGACGAGTTCAAAAATGATGCCGGTTGGTTGAAAAACATGGCCACCACAGGGGCGGGGCTATTTTCCTTATATGGCTATAGTAAAACCTTGTTAACACTCTAGAGGTCACATTTATTTTCCGATCATCATAAAACTTGGTCAGAAGATTTGTCCCAATGATATCTTGGATGTGTTCGTAAATGGTTTTGGTTGCTTTAAAAACATGGCCACCAGGGGCAGGGCATTTTTCCTTATATGGCTATATATGGCTTTAGTAAAACCTTGTTAACACTCTAGAGGCCACATTTATTGTCCGATCTTCATGAAACTTGGTCAGAAGATTTGTCCCAATAATATCTTGTTATCTCAGGTGAGCGACTTTTGGCCTTTCAGGCCCTCTTGTTTAAAAGAGCTTTTAAAATTGGCGTAGTATTGTAGAATAGTAGAGTGATTCACCCACCTATTAGGTCTAAATGATCTCCTTTACATTTCCAGTCTAACGTGTTCCAAGATGACATTTTCCCTCCCACCTCTAGTGCCATTCCCTCCCTTAGTGCAGATGAATGGATCAGCGGACAGAACAGAGACCCCATACTGATATCTATGCAGGTACTTTCGCTGATCACCTGGGATAGAAACTTAGATGGCCCTGCCAAAGAGTTCTGATCCCAGACCCATGTACCATACATGTTCTTTGTGTCTAATACTTACTTTTAACAAAATAAAATCAGATGACATTTCAATACAATATTAACCTTTGTTCATTATTATTATGCCCCCCTTCGAAGATGAGGGGGTATATTGTTTTGCACATGTCGGTAGGTCAGTCGGTCCGTCTGTCCGTCCACCAGATGGTTTCCGGATGATAACTCAAGAACGCTTAGGCCTAGGATCATGAAACTTCATAGGTACATTGCTCATGACTGGCAGATGACCCCTATTGATTTTGAGGTCACTGAGTAAAAGGTCAAGAACACAGTGACTCGAAATAGTAAAACGGTTTCCGGATGATAACTCAAGAACTTTTACGCCTAGGATCATGAAACTTCATAGGAACATTGATCATGACTCGCAGATGACCCCTATTGATTTTCAGGTCATTAGGTCAAAAATCTAGGTCACAGTGACTCGAAACAGAAAAATGGTTTCCGGATGATAACTCAAGAACACTTAGGCCAAAGATCATGAAACTTCATAGGTACATTGATCATGACTCGCAGATGACCCCTATCGATTTTCAGGTCACTAGGTCAAAGGTCAAGGTCACAGTGACTCGAAACAGAAAAATAGTTTCCAGATGATAACTCAAGAACGCTTAGGCCTAGGATCATGAAACTTCATAGGTACATTGATCATGACTGGCAAATGACCCCTATTGATGTTCAGGTCACTAGGTCAAAGGCCAAGGTCACTGTGACTCGACACATTAAAATGGTTTCCGGATGATAACTCATAAAAGCTTATGCCTATGATCATCAAACTTCATAGGTACATTGATCATGACTGGCAGGTGACACCTATTAATTCTCAGGTCACTAGGTCAAAGGTCAAGGTCACAGTGACTTGAAACAGTAAAATGGTTTCCTGATGATAAATCAAGAATAATTAGGCCTATGATCATGAAACTTCATAGGTACATTGATCATGACTGGCAGATGACCCCTATTGATTTTCAAGTCACTATGTCAAAGGTCAAGTTCACAGTGACAAAAAAACGTATTCACACAATGGCTGCCACTACAACTGACAGCCCATATGGGTGGCATGCATGTTTTACAAACAGCCCTTGTTTAAATTTGATTTTATATTGCTGTTAATATCTAATAACATTTGCGATATTGCTTCAAGCTTTAAAAAAAAAAGTTGTCCAGGCAGACAACGAACATTTGAAATTGACTCAAAAATCCATTTATTCCTGGTGAAAGGGCGATTTCTAGTTTTTCAATTCATGTTGTTGCATGTGTTTGTTATTTTGTTACTTACAATTAAGTTAATGTTGATGTTGTAACAGTAAACTTTTTCCTTTTTACATACCATTGCAACTATCACTGTTTGCTTTCATTTTACACTCAACTTATATTTTATGTAATATTTTAAACTTTCAATTTTGATGAGCCCACATGTGGTACACTATATCTAGATATCACAATGGTTGAGTGTGTGTGCATAAATGCAACTTCTGTGGAATGTACTTTCATTATCAGTCCAGTAATTTTAAAATAACTTACCTACAATGTTGACAATTTCGAGAAGTGCATGTTAGCCTGGTTTCTCAAGCTCAAAGGTCCAGGACACAATTTCCAATGGTCAGTTTGGGCATAATCAAATTTCTGTGGGTTATAACATCATAATTCATCTCTTTTTTTTAGCTCATCTATTTTATTTTTTTTTATTATGAGCTATTGTCATCACATTGGCGTCGGAGTCGGCGTCCAGTTAAGTTTTGCGTTTAGGTATACTTTTCTCATTAAGTATCAATGCATTGCATTCAAACTTAGTACACTTACTTACTATCATGAGGTGACTGGGCAGGCAAAGTAAGATAATTCTGGCATGCATTTTGACAGAATTATGTGCCCTTTTCATACATAGAAAATTGAAAAGTTAAGTTTTGTGTTTAGGTCCATTTTATTCCTTAAGTATCAAAGCTATTGCTTTCATACTTGCAACACTTACTAACTATCATAAGGGAACTGTGCAGGCAAAGTTATGTTACTCTGACTGGCATTTTGACAGAATTATGTGCCCTTTTTATACTTAGAAAATTGACAATTTTGTTAAGTTTTGTGTTTAGGTCCACTTTTTTGGTAAAGTATCAAAACAATTGCTTTCATACTTGCAACACTTACTAACTGTCGTAAGGGGAACTGTACAGGCAAAGTTATGTAACTCTGACTTGCATTTTGACGGAATTATGGGCCCTTTATACTTGAAAATTTGGTTAAGTTTTGTGTTTTGGTCCACTTTACCCATTAAGTATCATAGATATTGCTTCTATACTTGGAACACTCACAAACTATCATAAGGGGACAGTAAAGGACAAGTTGCATAACTCTGGTTGTCATTTTTACCGAATTATGGCCCTTTTTTGACTTAGTAACTTTGAATATATGGTTACCTTTTGTGTTTAGATTCACTTTACTTCTAAAGTATCAAGGCTATTGCTTTTAAACTTTAAATACTTTCATGCTATCATGAGGGTACTGTACCTGGCAAGTTGAATTTTACCTTGACCTTTGAATGACCTTGACTCTCAAGGTCAAATTATTAGATTTTGCTTAAATTGCCATAACTTCTTTATTTATGATTAGATTTGATTGATACTTTGACAAAAAAACCTGACATACCACAATTGACTCCGTCCAAACCATCCCCCACGCCCCCCCCCCCCAATACCCCCCCGCCTGAATCCCCCCCCCCCCCCCCCCTGCGACCCCCCCATTATTTATTTTTAAATTAAAGATCATGTAATAAATGACCACCACACCCTCACACTATACCCCCACACCACCCTCACCCCAAAAAAATGATTTTTATGCCCCCCGTAGGGTGGCATATAGCAGTTGAACTGTCCGTCAGTATGTCAGTCAGTCTGTTTGTCAGTCTGAAAAAAACTTTAAAATTGGCCCTTACTTTTTCACTTTTTAGGTTAGCATCTTGATATTTGGCATGCATGTGTATCTCATGGAGCTGCACATTTTGAGTGGTGAATGGTCAAGGTCATCCTACAAGGTCAAATGTCAAATTTATGGCGTCTGTCCGTCCGAAAACTTTAACATTGGCCATTTCTTTTTCAATATTGAAGATGGCAACTTGATATTTTGCATGCATGTGTATCTCGTGGAGCTGAACATTTTGAGTGGTGAAAGGTGAAGGTGAAGGTCATCCTTCAAGATCAAATGTCAAATATATGGCGTCTGTCCGTCCGTAAACTTTAACATTGGCCATAACTTTTTTATATTGAAGATAGCAACTTGATATTTGGCATGCATGTGTATCTCATGAAGCTGCACATTTTGAGTGGTGGAAGTTCAAGGTCAAGGTCATCCTTTAAGGTCATCCTTCAAGGTAAAAAAAAAATGATTTCAAAGCGGCGTTCTCATGAAGCTGCACATTTTGAGTGGTGGAAGTTCAAGGTCATCCTTCAAGGTCAAGGTCATCCTTCAAGGTCAAAGGTCAAAAAACAAATAAAAAATTTCAAAGCGGCATTATCATGAAGCTGCACATTTTGAGTGGTGGAAGTTAAAGGTCATTCTTCAAGTTCAAGGTCATCCTTCAAAGTCAAAGATCAAAAAAAAAAAAAAGCAGCGTTATTATAAAGCTGCACATTTTGAGTGGTGTAGGTTCAAGGTCAAGGTCATCCTTCAAGGTCAAGGTCATCCTTCAAGGTCAAAGGTCAAACAAAATTTTAAAAAATCAAAGCGGCGTTATCATGAAGCTGCACATTTTGAGTGGTGGAAGTTCAAGGTCAAGGTCTTACTTCAAGGTAAAAAAAATAAATTAAAAAAATTCAAAGCGGTGTTCTCATGAAGCTGCACATTTTGAGTGGTGGAAGTTCAAGGTCAAGGTCATCCTTCAAGGTAAAAAAAATAAATAAATAAATTTCAAAGCGGTGTTCTCATGAAGCTGCACATTTTGAGTGGTGGAAGGTCAAGGTCATCCTTCAAGGTCAAGGTCACCTTCAAGGTCAAAGGTCTTTTTTTTTTTTAATTCAAAGCGGTGTTCTCATGAAGCTGCACATTTTAAGTGATGGAAGTTCAAGGTAAAGGTCATTATTCAAGGTCATCCTTCAAGGTCAAAGGTAAAAAAATAAATAATTCAAAGCGGCGTTATCATGAAGCTGCACATTTTGAGTGGTGGAAGTTCAAGGTCATCCTTCAAGGTCAAGGTCATCCTTCAAGGTCAAAGGTAAAAAAATAATAATTCAAAGCGGCCTTCTCATAAAGGCCTTCTCATAAAGCTGCACATTTTGAGTTGTCAAGGTCATCCTTCAATGTCAAAGGTAAAAAAAATAATAAAATAATTTCAAAGCGGCGCAATAGGCGAAAATAATAATTTTTTTATTGCATTTTTTTCATTTTTGGAAGATAATGTAATAAATGACCACACCCCCACACTATACACCCCTCTCCACTCCACCCCTCCATTCTTTGTGATTGAAATTGAGATAGGTCCCTACACATTTGAAAAGAAAAATAGATGAGCGGTCTGCACCCGCAAGGCGGCGCTGCTTGTGTTCACCAGGTGGAGACAGCATCTCACATGTAAGATTATGGTTCAAAGTTTAATAAGATGACGTCTCAGAAGTCATAAGTCAAATTTGGTCATGATAAAGCTTGTTTTGAATGGTAACTTATTCCTTTATAAAACAAACATACCACATAAAATATGGCCTATATGTAGAGATGGCATGATGGATGCCTGTTGTTATAGCTCAATAGGCAAGGTCACAGGTTATGAATCAGTCATGCCATCTTAAGGTTAAGGTCATACTATAAGGTGAAATGTTTGAGCCTCTATTTATTGCATCTTTTCTATCTTCTAAACTCATTGAAGGATTTTCATGAAACTTGGCTCTAATGTTTTAGCCATTGAGACAATTTGCACAAATTCTGAGTCCGTCTCTTAGGCTCAAGATCAAAGTCATTCTTCAAGGTCATACGTTTACGCCCTTTTTGTGTTACCGTAAAACCATGAATATAATACGCCCTCGCGTATAATACGCACCCCCGAGTTTGGTCAAAATTTATTGGTAAAAATTGAAAATCCGAGTAAAATACGCACTAAAAAATCTGTGTCCGAAATCGGCCATTTCTGAAAAAAATTGTCAATATATTTTTGTGTTGTGAAAATAGCAAATCAATTTGGTGTTGTCAACTATCTGTTTCACAGTAATACCCCAGTATATTGATCGGGATGTGTTATAGTGCTGTTGTCATGACAGTTGCATAATAAATATCTCTGTCAATTGTTTATATTACCATTGATTGTTACTGATAAAACACGGGCCGCTTGCTGACATCCAGGTCAAGCAGTCATAATTGCAAAAGAAAGAAGCAGAGACGCTGTCTTTTGTTTTCACATTTAATTCGATTCGACAATATTCAGGACAATAATAATTATAATAATAATAAAGTAATAAGAAGACAAAATGGTTACATGTACTTCCGTTTTTATAGTTGTCTAGATGAATTACTTTTCCGAAGTGTTACAAACTCGATACTTTAATTAAACTTAAAATACAATTAAACCGCTCGTGTTTCTCATGATCTCTTTAATTAAAATACGCTACTGTCATTAAGGCTAGTTTGGGAGTAAAAAACAAATTAATTATCAACTTTCAATTTAATTCGGCAATAGGCAGAAAGGTGTAATAGACTACATTAGCATCATAAAACTAATTATTTAATTACCACTCTTTACTTCAGATATGGTAAATATTCGGTAGAAAGATAAATAGAGGTCAGCTAAGAAATATTTATTTACGGGTATTGTCAGGGTTTTTTTTCATTTGCTAATCTCTTTATACGACTTAGCGTCCAGTCGCTATTTTGAAGGCAGACAACGATATTAACTCTGTATTCTGTCTGCGCATGTAGTGTTTTATACAGGAAGGAAAAAGGGCGTGGTGCAAAATTTCAAAAAAGGGCACTTTAGCGCGCGACGTCCATAAAAAGGGCACAAATATATCTGTATAGTGACTTAATAACAAGCTTTGTTACACACAAACATTGTATGTATAGTTTTGAGATTTATTGTTGAATAATTAAACCAACAAAATCCAGAATGTATATTTTATTATGTGTTTTATATTTTCATGTAGAAACAAAAAAAACAAGATTAAACACCATAGGATATATATCTTATACAAACTATAGCTTTTCAAAGAAGTCTTAGAATACTGTTAAATGAGTTACCCTCTTAAACAATTATTTATATTTAAAACGTTACACACATTGCACAAACAAGTCCTTTATATGCATCTTAAATGGAGATTCAAACACACTAACACTTTGTTGAATAGTCAGAAAGTTCTGCGTAATGACATTGTTTTCATGACCACGTGTTGTATTGTGTACATTTTATTTCGCAAAAAGTGTAATAAGGAACGGCGCCGTACTGTCTTTTGTTCATTGTCAATTAATTCTATACACGTTAATTGGTGTCCGATATAAACTTGTTTTGCTTACAAAGCAATTTGCATCAATTTCTAATTTATGTTTCGTCGAAAGTGGAATGCCAAAATCGGAAAGCGTACGTTGTGACATTCTAAACACGAATGATAAGTGGTACAAGTTCAATATTTTTGTAAAATTCATATCTGTGTTTGCCAATTAACATATTTTGACAAGTTACAAACGGGTCATAATGTTCTTAATTGAACCAATGGTGCAGGCCTACTACTGTTACAACAATTAACTTTTGGCCAAACAGGGTCCAAGACGGGGTAACAACTTCTTTGCCGACATTCACACGTTATTGTAATCAAAACATCGTGACAATAAACAAGCACGTGCTCCAATTAAGCGCGGTCTGCCTAACCGTGAACAGCAAACGTGTTAAGATTGTCGTCTGCTACAATTCATCAACACACATCTACTGTGAGCCTGCGCCAATAGTATTGGATAGGAGGCGGAGCGTTATTTTAATCGACAGCTTTAATATGAGCCTGCGCCTATTGTATTGGATAGGAGGCGGAGCATTATTTTAATCGACAGCTTTAATATGTCACGGGTTGCTATTTTCGGCGTATGGCCAATTTTCAGGAAGTACAGTGGACGTCATGGGGTTTTGTAATCGGCGTATGGAAACAATTATCGGGCGTAATATACGGCCATACGCCGCTTAGTGCAAGCCCTGTAAATTAATTTTTATTAACTCAAAACTGTTTTGCATTAAATTGAAATCAAATCAATATTTTACAGATACAACTGGTGTTTTTTTTTAAATTTAATTACGCATAAAAATAAATGTTTTGATATAACTGAATTATGCATGAAATGCACAATTTCCACGTGAATAACATCGAGGTTTTCATCAAGTCTCCTAAGTAACTGTGCACGATTGTATCCGGACCGATTAGTGTTACAAAGCCACTGAAATTATCGATTGATATTGACACATGGTTATTCACGCATGACGTATTCACAACCGTGCGAATCTTCGCTGATAATAGTCGGCTTAGAAGCTTGGTTAAGAGGCAATTAAGATGTTATCAATAAGATCGCGCGTGGCGGAAAACAGGGCGGCGGCCTTTGAAAAGGGCAGCGTGGCGCTGATTTGCTTTGAAAGGGGCAGCGAGGCGCTTCAAAAAAGCGGCGTGGCGCCGCGCCACGCTAAAACGGCCTGGATAAAACACTAGCATGAATGACCCAATATTATCCGATAGCTCCTCCCGTTCCCACGTTTCATTCGACAACGTCATTTCATGTGTAAGCGAGCTCAATGTTGATTGGCCAGCTACCATGCGCATTTCAATAACAATAAGGTCAAGCGATATCTCATAATCGGGTACAGACCGGGCTTCGTTTACTGTTCGAATTGCGAACACTTTCATTATAACAAAGAGACAAATATAGAAAACCAGTCCGATATAAATGGCGGATGTTTTCAATTATATTATAATTCTATTATAAATTTTACTAGATTTTTGCATTTTTCGCAAATAAGATTTTTATTGAGCAAAGTTCTCAATATTTTTGCAAATGGCTCAAATGGCGAACGACTGCGCGAGCCTTGTTGCACCCCTTTGATGTAATGGTGTAGTTCAAAATGGCTGCCGCAAAGCAAATAACAACGATTAAGTTGAAAATTTGCACAGGAAAAATTTTGTTCTGCTCTAAACTCGTATATTATACGCACCCCCTACTTGAAGAAAAAATCGGCAGGTATAAAGGTGCGTATTATATTCGTGGATTTACGGTATGTTGCTTTCTCCTTTACCAATTAAAGGAATTTCAGCAAACTTAATCACAATATTAATTGGAGCAATAGCGCGAAAGGCGCTGGTCAGTTGGGTTGGCTTAAAACCAAGGTACCCAATTCAAAGTTTAAAAAAAGCTCGGTTGAGATCTAGCTGTCTCTCAGACTCCATAATATTGTTATTATATAAAAGGTGTTATTAACAACAAGCACAATATGTTTCTGACAGCTAGTTTGTGTTGTATTTTTAAACATTTATGTTGTATTTTTCTGTGTTGTAACTCTGTTGTGTCTCTCTAGGATCAGCGAGTGGTCAATGACCCTTCTTACATCCCATCTAATGCCAACAGGCCACAGGTAATGTGATTCCTAAATGTAATGTGCTGTACATGTTTTAATTTTATGTCTGTTTCCTTAAAACTATCTTTCTCTAATCAACAGGATAGCATAATGGCACAGCAAAATATAAAAGCACAACGTTCCCAACATAAGTCTGATATTTAGAAGTTGTTGAAGATTCCACAAGGCATTAATAATCTGAGCATGGCATTAACGAAGTAGACAAGTGTTTTTCTTTACATTCAATAACTCTTTATGTAAGCTGGCTATTTTCGGAGATGTCTAGTATATTTTCTGATCAAAGTTACAGTTAAGACAATTAAGATATAACACTTGATTTATCATCAAGATTTAACAAACTATGATTATTGTAACCTTGCATTTTTATTAAATCGATGTGTGCATATGATATAATGGAGTTTAATAAATGGTTTAAATATCTAAACCATATTAGCCCAGGGCTTTGGATGTAATCCAGCTTAATAAATAGGTTAAAATATTAAATACAATATAGGCCTGATGCATATGCCTATAGCATTAAAGAAATAGGTCCAATATGAAAAACAATATAAGCCCATGGCTTCTCACCTGTAATAGGAATAGATTTTAATCTTGCTTCATTAACCCTTTACCACTTAAATACATATTTTCACGCATTTGTAGTCCCTTAAAAAAATTAATTTACCGTTATTAAAGACCTTTCTTACTAGATTTAAGTTTTTAAAGCATAATCTCCAAACCTTAGGTACTGATGAGCAGCAAACAGTATAAAACCAGAACTGACTGCGAGTTACTTACAGGCTGTTCTGGTTTTATGCTGTTTGCACATAGCCATTTTCACTTTGCTTCTAAGTGGGAAAGGGTTAATAGGTTTAAATATTAAACACCATGCAAGCCCAGGGCTGTTGATGTAATTAAATTAAAAAATAGGTTAAATATTAAGTCCCACATAAGTCCAAGACATTTGATGTAATGGTGTTAAAATTAAAAGGTTTGAATAAATCAAGAAACATGTTTCAGGATGAGACCATTAACCAGATGCCGATGATCACGACGTACCGGGCCCTTTCTGGTTCCCAGCATAGAGGGTCAGGGGACACCCCACCGGTCAGTCGCTCAGATATCCAGAAGCTACCGGCGTCCATTAAAAACATCAAGAGGCTGAGCACATGCGAAGATATCGTGACATTGGATCCAAAGTCCAGGTTAGCTTTGTTTCTATAACATTCCGATACGCAGGAAATACCTTGGTCAACTTAGCACATCGTAACTGTGAGGATGGTTTTGCTAGCCGTTTTAGAAAATTCGTTAAAAATAAAGTCTTCAAAGAATTGTTAATGGAAAAGTCTATCTGTCAGAGTTTCAGAAAACATAATTGCTCGGATAATATTGTCACCATTGATCGAATTTTAAGGTATGTCAGACAGATAAATAGTGGGTGTGTATAAAAAATGTTTGATTTTTCTGCAATTTGTTTCAGGCTCATAAAGTTTGTTTTCTCCTTTCAGCAAGATCGATGCAAGCAAAGAGAATACACGCCCTGACATAGCTGAAACCCATAAAGACAAGGAGAAGGCATTTGTTAATAGCAAGATTGCTGCTTTTGAAAAAAACAAGGGTAAAGGGTGTCTCAAAATATTTATACGTTAAATTTTTATGCTCCCCTAAAGTGTGTGTATGCATAGGTATAAATAGTAGATGCTTTGTCTATCTCTCAGATTTGAAATTTTGATGTAATTGAGTTTTAAGGGCTTGAAATTACAGGTAATTGTTCTGATAATTTTATCAATCTTACTTGATGTTTCTTGTTCAGTCCTTCTGTCTTGTACTTTGTTTGTTTTTGTGGGATTTCTCAAGAATTAAACATCCAAATGGGATAAACTGTGTATGCAGCATCCTTACAGGGTGGAAAAGCACATATATTGTGTTGTCATTGGTACGTGTGCTTCTCACCTTTCGCCCAGGTCTAAATCCCCTTTTCTGGAAGCATGTGAGTTTGTTTATGGTCACCATACCTGACTGGTGGGGTTCCTCTGGATAATCTTTCTTCCCCCTTACAATAGGGCGACATTTAAAAAAAAAATATATTTATAAAAACAATACAAAAAAACAAATACCTGGAAATTCCAGCTATAAAATAATGTCATGGGTCACACAGTTAATTAGGAACTAGTGTTGGGTCAAAGTCCTGGTACACATATAATGCAGCCACAGATGCAAAAGGACTTCATTCATTTCAAAATACCAATTTCAATGACATTTATACGGCAGCTTCATGGGGTCAAGTCCAATTTATCATGTTGTTCCAGTGCATTGATTTCTAAGGCAGTTATTGGGACAATCCCAAAGATCCCATTGGTATTCTTGTCTTGTCAAACTTCACTACATCATAAAGACATACCTGTTAAATACGTGTTAGAAGTCAGGTTACAATAAGTTTACTTAATGACATGCTCTAAACTTTGTAAAACAAATTAATAAATGAATAATTAATATACAGTAATTATAGTTCTCTTTTACAGGCAATGCCAGTACTGGTGTTGAAGTCACATCACCTACCAGAAAGACCTTACAAAGGTCATGTTCATCCAATCAGGATCCTCCCCCAGATGTGATAGCCAATGGCATCAAAGGCTCTGGTGATGTAAGTTTATATTTTAGAGTATGATTAATTTTTCTATATTTAGATGGTGCCTTGATTTTCTATTCATACATGTAGATGATGATGTACATTTCAATTTTTGGACTTTCCTTATGAAGCTTGGCTTTGAAAGTTAGACTCCATGTGTTCTTATATTCAGACAATCATTTTATAACTACACATACATATGCATAGTTATAATATGAATAGGCAAGCAATTAATAATATTATGCATGGTTTGCCATATACTTAACTTTATTGAAAATAATAATTGCTTACTTTAGCTTATATTCCTCCCTTGGGTACTTCTGAATGTTTCCTATTTCTGCTTACAAAATAATTTCAGTTGCGGAAGCATTCTTAAAGCGTATGCATTTTGCTAGCTGTATTTGACGAGATGTGTATGCTCTCTAGCTTATATTTATAATTTACAGTTGCTCCAGTACACTGACAGAAATGTGTGTTTCATTTATGTTTTTTAACAAATTTACAAAGGCTGTAAAAGATTGGGGTGTATAATTATTATTATGAGAAATTGCGCACACAACCGTAAGTTTTTGAGGTTATATTCATACTATGCTTATAAAGGGACTTATTCACAGTTTGGCAAAATCATTTGTGTAAATATGTGTCACATATTCAAAATAGAATGAAGGCATTAAATTTAGAAAAGCAAAATAAAATAAACTCCTAGCAAAGACATGTGTTAAAAATATCAGCTTGTTTATTGATAATCATCAATCAATAAAATAATAAAGCGCTTGTAAAACGTTTCTGTGATAATTTGGCAAAAACATGTATAACCGACAAAGTGTTTCGACTATCATCTCAATTCAAAAGCCAGCATGGTGAAGTGGTAGTGAGTTTGCTTTGCTTCTATAGGTCCCAGGTTTAAACCTCAGGGCAGTTGATTTTTTTTATTGAGCTTTCATCTGTTATTATAATTATTTTAAACTATTCCAAATATAACAGTTTTGTTTGTTCATTTATTGAATGACATTTAAAAAAATGTGTGAACAAGTCCCTTTAAAACATTATTTATTGTGGTTGCAATTGCTTTTTTAGTGTGGTGTATATGCATATGCCTATTTATAATGAACAACTATGCATAAACTTTGAAATGTGACGGTTCTACTTTGCTGTCAGTACTAACAGTTTAAATGCTAGATAAGAAATTAATTCCTATTTACATGTAATATGCGATCAATAAATTTCTTTAATGCCAAGTGAAACGCTTCATGATGCGTTCGTTGTAGCTCACCAAACTCAACCTGTGTCTGACTTTTATTCATGAATATTTATAAAAAAAATCAATTTGATTACATAAACCAATATCTTTTAATTACTGTTTAGTTTTGATTAAAAATGTAAAAACATGCATACACTTTACCATTTATGAATATCTGAACACTTACGCCTTTGTTTATGCAGATATAAGAGTTCACAAGAATCAGGGTGTTGTAGGAGAACTATTTACATGTTTGTTTGTATTTGGCTGTAATGTTTCTTTTGTAGTTGTATTTTGTCTTAAGGACAATTAACATTGTTGTATGGACTACATGTATTCTGTAACTTACTAATATCAATTAATGGATAACTAATATTCCACCACAAGTTTAATAATATTGCTTTTTCATTAAAAAGGACCTTAATCAATGAACTCCCACTACGTAAATAAAGTAATTGAAAAGGCCTTTAATAGACCATAAACAATTAAAATAAAGTAGTACTCTTACAAGGAGGATATTTACAAATTACTTTTAGTCATTTTATTTTATTTTGCTAATATGGTATTTATTAACACAGTTGTTTCAATTGTAAAAGCCACACACCTTATTTGGCATAGAAAATTTAAGTACATGTATAAATAAGAAACATATTTTATCTATGCCAATTAGAATATATCTGGTGGTTACAAGGTAAAAATAATCGCGTTTGTCGAAATGTACGTATACGTCTAGAAATCTTACTTTCGGTTTTAAAAGCGGTACTGTTTGAAAAATAACACATTACTTGCTAACTAGGCTATAGATTTAATTTCATATATGCCAATTAGAATATATCTGGTGGTTACAAGGTAGAAATCAGTCTTTTTTGCGCTTTTAAACTTAAAAATAATTGCGTTTGTCAAAATGAATGGACGCAAACGTCTAGAAATCCTACTTTCTGTTTAAAAAGCGGTACCGTTTGAAAAATAATAAATTACTTGCTAACTAGGCTATAGATTTAATTTTATCTATGCCAATTAGAATATATCTGGTGGTTACAAGGTAGAAATCCGTCTTTTTTTGCGCTTTAAAACTTAAAAATAATGGTGTTTGTCAAAATGGAGGTATACAGATAGAAATCCTACTATCGGTTTTAAAATTAAAAAAAAAATTACTTGCTTACTAGGCTATAGATTTAAGGACAATTTTACACACTTTCAAATTGCATCTATATGTATTGATTTTCATGTATTTCATTTCAAGGTGTGTGGCTTTAACATATTCCAATGTTAATATTATTACAAATATGTTGGGGTAGCATACTCATGTAAATAATTATATAACGTTTCTTTCATTCTTTGTCTTAAATAAAATACTAAATGCAACAATATTGTTCAACTATTGTTATCTATGATAATATTTAAAGTCTACTGCAGCCAAAATGAACCTTTCAATAATTTCTGGCAGGATCTAGGGTATTTTCGAGGAGGAGGGGGTGGGGGAAGAGGTTTGTAAATAAATCCTCCAACATATTTGCCTTAATACTCTCACTGGGAAATTCAAAATATCAATGGCATGGTGCCTTGTTGACTAATAACAATATTGTAGAATCCCCAAAAGATCTGGGTTCACTTGGAATGTCATATTCTCACCTGTAATAGGAATAGATTTTAAACTTTGATCTTGCTTATACCTGCCATTTCATCACCATGGAAAGTATTGGCATTGGATCAGTCATATAACACAGTGATGGAAATTAGCAGAAACCTGCAAGCTTGTTCAGATTCTGGGTTTCATATAGAAAGGGTTGTACTACACGTATTTGCTTGGCTCTAGTAGAAATATAAAAGTTTCGCCCTGCTTGTTCAAACTGCTAATTTCCATGACTCTAAATAGCATGTGCATGTTCTTCTGGTCATACTTGCTGTCTTTCTCTTCCTTTTCTAGCATCGTGGGCAGGGGATTAGTGTGCATAATGCTGCAAAATTCTTTGAGCACAAAGAGATCGAGATAATCGACCTTAAACATGCGCACAGTGAACATGGTGTTCCAGCAGCAAAGGGGGAGCACTCTCCTCGATCTGCAGGGGTAAAGGGAGATCAGTATAACAAAAGCTTAAATCTGAAATCTGCACAGGGGAGATTGATTCTAGGGGAGATAAATGAGGACCAGAGTAAAGTCAATGTGAGTGACCTAGAATGTTGTACCATTTCATAGATAGTAGATTCATGTATAATTATGAAGGCTAGGCTTGATTTCTGTATCTCATTTGTATCAAATATACATGCTATATGTTATTACAATGCACATCTAACAATTACAGAATCTTCAACTTTTAATCCCCTTCCACACATTTTGTGGGTATAATGGGAATACCTCTGTTGTCTATCAGTCTGTTAGTAACTCTTATGTGTGCACCCCATATCTCCTGAACCCTTTGACAGATTGAGGTGATTAGCAGAATGCTAGAGTTTAGACTTTGTGTCTGCTGCATATCTCTTATACCTTTGAAAGATTTTCATGAAACTTAGCAACAATCTAACAGTCATTGGGAATATGTGAAGCTGACATGAGTCAGTCAGGAGTCAGTCACAACAGTTCAAGGCCAAGGTCACATTTTAATATCAAATAGTTGGGCCTTTATTGTTTGCATAGCTTTTATACCATTGAAGATTTTCATGAAAATTTAATGTTATAAGAAACATTTCCAGAATTCATGAGTCAATGATTGCTTTAAGTCAAGGTCACCACTTCAAGGCCAAAGGTATTTTGGAGGGGTATATAACTGTCTCTTGGAGTTCTTTGTTCAACAATTGTTTCAAAAATCAAATTAAAATATAGTTTTATCATACTGTTATTTTAACAGTGTTTTTTAATATGTAGTCAAATTATGATTACCAGTATACCAATATTTAAAAAGACAATTTCAAGTAAAGTTTAGATAAGTGATAATTGGATAGGTAGTTGTGCAGTTTGCTTGCAGACTCATTGATGTTTGTATTCATGAACATGATTGCCCAGATAAGTTAACAACGTCAATATGTTAATTCCCCTGACCCTATTACCAGAATGAATACCAGCATTGCATGCAGTATTATTGCAAAAAAGTTGTGGTACATAAATTTGTATGTATCCATTTATATTTTAAATACTTGTTTATGCATCCAAAGATTCTTTAATCCTACATGTATGTGATTATGTTAATCCAGAGAGGTCATTGAACACTTGCTTAGTATGCAGTTATTTAAATGCTAGTAATACATATTCATATAATGGAACAAACTGGATTCCTTTACAGTGCTACAGTACATCTAAAGCAAAATAAATAACTCCTCCAATTGCAAAAAAAACATACAATCAAGGATTTATCGTAAAGATGTTGGAATATTTCTATTTAAGATACCAAATTGTTGAAAGCAATATGACGACATGAATTAGTCTTTCTGTTTTATTGTTAACAAAAATGGGTGGGGCATCTAGGGGGGGGGGGGGGGGAGCATTTATTAGGGAATATGTTAAGCTCAATTTATTATGCTTGAGTTGTCACTGTACACAGACTCTTTCTTCAGCATATTTCTTTGCTTAACTGACCTGTTTCCATTTTCCTATGTATATCCTGCTTGTAGATAGTACACATTAAGAAAACCTGGTCTCCGGTAGCCCAACCTGAACACCCAACATGGGACGAGGGTTCTCAGCCCCCTGATACTGATCCAGAAGTAAGTGATGTTTGCAGTGTGATGGGAACACTTGACAGTAAAATAGACCTCATTAGGATATCAATTGATTCCTTGATACAAACAAATTTAACCCTTTACCACTTAGATACGTATTTTGACGCATTTGTAGTCCCAATGAGAGTTAAATTTAACAAGAGATTGCCAAGCAATAAATTCCCCTACATAAATTCCCCTACCGGTGAAACTCCACCATTGTCAGAAGATGTTTAGCTTCACTGGCCAAAGGCCAGCGGGGCTTATGTCATGGTCCTGTGTCCGTCGTGCGTGCATCCGTGCGTGCGTGCGTTAACTTTTCCTTAAAACATCTTCTCCTAAACTACTGGTCCAATTCTGATGAAATTTCTCAGGAATGTTCCTGGGGTGAACCTCTTTCAAATTTGTTTAAATTATGCCCCTGGGGTCAAATTTGACTCTGCCCCGGGGGTCACAAAAAATGAAAATTTGCTTATATAAGGCCTATTTTGTGAAAACTTTCAAAATCTTCTCGTCCATAACCATTGGGTCTAGGGCCATCAAATTTGGTATGTAGAGACATCTAATAGTCCTCTACCAAATTTCTTCAAATTATGCCCCTGGGGTCAAATTTGACCCTGCCCGGTGGGTCACAAAATTGAACATATGCTTATATAATGCCTATTTTGTGAAAACTTTCAAAATCTTTCGTCCATAACCATTGGGCCTAGGGCTATCAAATTTGGTATGTAGAGACATCTAATAGTCCTCTACCAAAGTTCTTCAAATTATGCCCCTGGGGTCACATTTGACCCTGCCCCGGGGGTCACAAGAATGAACATATGCTTATAATAGGCCTTTTTTGTGAAAACTTTAAAAATCTTTCTGTCCATAACTGTATGGCATAGGGCTACCAAATTTGGTATGTAGTGACATGTAATAGTTCTCTTCTTAGTTTGTTCAAATTATGCCCCTGGGGTCAAATTTGAAACTGCCCCGGGGGTCACAAAAATGAACATACGTTAAATAAGGCCTATTTTGTGCAAACTTTGAAAATCTATATGTCCATAACCGTATGGCATAGGGCTATTAAATTTGGTATGTAGTGACATCTAATAGTTCTCTAACAAATTTGTTCAAATTAAGCCCCTGGGGTCAAATTTGACCCTGCCCGGGGGTCACAAAAATGAACATATGCTTATATAAAGCCTATTTTGTGCAAACTTTGAAAATCTTTTTGTCCATAACTGTAGGGCTTAGGGCTACCAAATTCGGTATGTAGTGACATTAAATAGTTCTCTACTTAGTTTGTTCAAATTATGCCCCTGGGGTCAAATTTGACACTGCCCCGGGGGTCACAAAAATGAACAAATGCTTATATAAGGCCTATTTTGTGCAAACTTGAAAAATCTACTTGTCCATAACTGTATGGCATAGGGCTACCAATTTTGGTATGTAGTGACATCTAATAGTCCTCTACCAAAGTTGTTCAAATTATGCCCCAGGGGTCAAATTTGACCCTGCCCCGGGGGTCACAAAATGAACATATGCTTATATAAAGCCTATTTTGTGCAAACTTTTAAAAAGCTTCTTGTCCATAACTGTAGGGCCTAGGGCTACCAAATTTGGTATGTAGTGACATCTAATAGTTCTGTACTTAGTTTGTTCAAACTATGCCCCTGGGGTCAAATTTGACCCTGCCCTGGAGGTCACAAAAATGAACATACGCTTAAATAAGGCCTATTTTGTGCAAACTTTAAAAATCTACTTGTCCATAACCGTATGACATAGGACTACCAAATTTGGTATGTAGTGACATCTAATAGTCCTCTACCAAGTTTGTTCAAATTAAGCCCCTGGGATCAAATTTAACTGTTCCCCAGGGGTCACAAAAATGAATTTATGCTTATATTGGGCCCATTTTGTGCAAACTTTAAAAATCTTCTGTCCATAACCATTGGGCCTATTTCTACCAAATTCGGTATATATTAAAATCTTAAAGTTCTCTACCAAGTTATTTCAAATATGCCCCTGGGGTCAAATTTGACCCTGTCCCGGGGGTCACAAAGATGAACATATGCTTAAATAAGGCCTATTTTGTGCAAACTTTAAAAACTTCTTGTTCATAATTATAGAGCCTAGGGCTACTAAATTTGGTATGTAGTGACATCTAATAGTCCTCTACCAAATTTGTTCAAATTATTCCCCTTGGCTCAAATTTGACTCTGCCGCAGGGGTCACAAAACTGAACATATGCTTATATAAAGCCTCTTTTGTGCAAACTTTAAAAATCTTCCTGTCCATAACCAATGGGTCTAGGGCTACCAAATTTGGTATGTAGTGACATCTTATAGTTCTCTACCAAGTTTGTTCAAATTATGCCCCTGGGGCCAAATTTATATATAAAAATGATCACCCTTCCAACTTTAAGCGCCTAGTGGGACGAGGGATAGAAAGAGAAAGTCACATGCTTGAGTACATTTCAACCCATGCACATTGCACGCTTTTTTCGCATAAAAAACAGTGGAGCGATACAGGGCCATCATGGCCCTCTTGTTTGTATGTGTTGCCATAGCAACCAGAATTCTTGACATAGGAACAAAATGAAACGATGTGCATAATCTCCACATTGCAATCTATCCATGTTTCAAGTTTCATGAACAAATATGAAGAACTTTTAAAGTTATCGCAGGATTCAGAAAAGTGTGACAGACAGACAGACAGACAGACAGACAGACTGACTGACTGACTGACTGACTGACTGACTGACTGACTGACTGACTGACTGACTGACTGACTGACTGACTGACTGACTGACTGACTGACTGACTGACTGACTGACTGACTGACTGACTGACTGACTGACTGACTGACTGAACTGACTGACTGACTGACTGACTGACTGACTGACTGACTGACTGACTGACTGACTGACTGACTGACTGACTGACCTGACTGACTGACTGACTGACTGACTGACTGACTGACTGACTGACTGACTGACTGACTGACTGACTGACTGACTGACTGACTGATACTGACTGACTGACTGACTGACTGACTGACTGACTGACTGACTGACTGACTGACTGACTGACTGACTGACTGACTGACTGACTGACTGACTGACTGACTGACTGACTGACTGACTGACTGACTGACTGACTGACTGACTGAACTGACTGACTGACTGACTGACTGACTGACTGACTGACTGACTGACTGACTGACTGACTGACTGACTGACTGACTGACAGAGCGCAAACCATGAGTCCCCTCCGGTTTCACCGGTAGGGTACAATAAAAGACCAGTCCTTTCTTACTATATTTAAGTTTTAAAGGCTTTATTTCCAACCCTTAGTTACTGATGGGCAGCAAACAACATAAAACCTGAACAGACTGCGAGTTACTCGCAGGCTGTTCTGGTTTTATGCTGTTTGCATATAGCCATTTTCACTTTGCCTCTGCATGGGAAAGGGTTAAGTATTCTATTAATTGATTGTGTTGTGTGAATATTCAAATATTGACAAAAGACTTAAGGTCACTTTATAGTGAAAGACAGTACTCAACCCCATGGGTAAATTGTAAGTACTTTGCTAGTAAGTTGGTAGACAATTTCTGTTTTCACTGATTTCCAAATAAAATCATTTTGCCCACATTATTGTCTCAGTATGCTTTATTATGCCCCCCTTCGAAGAAGAGGGGTATACTGTTTTGCTCATGTCGGTCCGTTCGTATGTCCGTATGTCCATCCACCAGATGGTTTCCGGATGATAACTCAAGAACACTTAGGCCTAGGAAAATGAAACTTCATAGGTACATTGATCATGACACGCTGATGACCCCTATTGATTTTCAGGTCACTAGGTCAAAGGTCAAGGTCACGGTGACCCGAAATAGTAAAATGGTTTCCGGATGATAACTCAAGAACGCTTATGCCTAGGATCATGAAACTTCATAGGTACATTGATCATGACTTGCAGATGACCCCTATTGACTTTCAGGTCACTAGGTCAAAGGTCAAGGTCATGGTGACTTGACACAGTAAAATTGTTTCTGGATGATAACTCAAGAAAGCTTACGCCTAGGATCATGAAACTAAATGGGTACATTGATCATGACTCGCAGATGACCCCTATTGATTTTTAGGTCACTATAAGGTCAAAGGTCAAGGTCACAGTGCCAAAAAACATATACACACAATGGCTGCCACTATAACTGACAGCCCATATGGGGGGCATGCATGTTTTACAAACAGCCCTTGTTTATTTAATATTTATGTCCAAATAGGATCTAGGGTCGTATTCCAGAAACATCTTAAGTCATTTCCTAATATTTTTACTTAAGTTCAAAATTACAATGTTTTGTATTTCTTTACTAAATAAAGACATGCATGTTTTTTTTGTATTTCTCAAATAACATTGACATAATGATGCTATTTTGATGTAAATTTCAATGCCTAAATATTGCAGTATAAAATGATACACTTGAGAACAATTTCCAATTTAAGGATAAAAATAAAATTTAACTTAAGATGCTTCTGGAATACCACCCCAGGTCTGTTTAAAGATGTACCAAACCCAGCAGTATGTGCTTTATACAGTGTGGCTGATAAAATATGAAAGGAAGTCAGATTTTTCCTCAGTATTCAGATTGTTTGAGTTGGCTTGTGTGTCATAATGGGCTCACGTTTGTCTACAAAGTACCAACTCAGAAGTATACCAGGCTAATGTTAACTCTTTCAGTGTTTGAACCGAATTTTGAAGGCCTTTGCAAACAGTTTGGATCCAGATGAGACGCCACAGAACATGGCGTCTCATCAGGATCCAAACTGTTTGCTATTCTGATAGTATTCTTTGTAAAAAATCGAAGAAAATGCTAATTTTAGAAATGCAGCAGACAACATTTTAGCAGAAGACAAATTTCCCAGCATGCAAAGGGTTAACCTGATACAGAGGAAATTACATGCTTGAGCTGTTCAGTGCAATAGTATTTCGTATTGTTCTTGCACATCTATACTGTAATGAAACCATTACAGTACATGTATTGCTTAACGCTTTGATTGATTTAACTGTATTCTGCTACAGAAACCAATTAATTATCATAATGATATTTTGAAATAACCATGCATTAAGGTGAATGTCTGATTAAAGTTAGAAAGTTTCTTTTGATTTGCAAAATGTCGCTTATGCTTATGACATTCAGTAACAGCGTTGTCAGAAATACCAGTTACTGTGATCTGAATCTATAGAATTAACCTTAACAGTAACTGTTGCTTTTAACAACTGATCTCTGTAAGTTATTCTTGTATATGTAAGTTGATCTCCACCAAATCCAAGTTTGTTCCAATAAACCAATTATTGGGCTCTTTAAGGTAAAAGTTGTCATTATTATATTTTTGTTTTTATGTAAAAATACTTATATAACTCAATAACTTGGGTAGTTTCATAAGGCAGAATTTTGTCTCAATAAATTTTGAGCCATTTTTAATAAGTACAAATCCTTGATTTCTGTGATAGATATTCAGAAGAAATGAGAAAGTGAGATGCCAGGATCATAGTGTGTTGTGTTTGCATAGAGTTAGCATTAACTTTGAGTTCTTCATATCAATTTAAGGACTGTCTTTAATGGCACTGTTATTTTTTCTCTCTGTGTTTTGGAAATGAAAAATTGACAGGGTGCATTGGGTATTTGGCATTAAAATTGCAACTGCACAAACATGTTGATATCTTCTGCACAGTTTTGCTATAATCAAAATAATTGTTGTAGCTGGCTAGACACGATTTTTAATAAAAATGAGCCCCTTACAGTTTCAATCCACTTGTGTATTTCCTGTCATTTGTCCCTAATTAAGCCATAAACAGCTGTCGATTTGTGTGATTAGCCCCCAGGCATGTGTACAGACGATCTAACCTTCGTCAGCTAAAGTGCACGCTTCATTGACTGTAAGTAATAAACTGCGCTATTTGATTGGCTGAAGAAGATACATTCAACTAATGAAATTCATCCATACATTTAGCTATAGATAAATGTTTACAAATGGCTGCCGCATGAAACTTGTGAAAAACAATCTTTCAATTTGTAGCAATTTAAGAGTTTAGACGAACACAATGGACAATCATTATTATTTTCTAGGTAATTTCTTTGATGAATTTAATTGGTATTAGCTCTTTAGAGTGATAATCCTTTTGAGTAACAAGTTATTGCCAGTGAAATTTAACTGCACACTTAATGAATGGCAATTATTTATTTATTTTTATTTGTTTTTTTTTACAAATCGGGCTAACTGCTTTGATGTTCATCCATAGTTTTTAAAATTAAAAGACTCAAAAATGAAGAATTACTTTGCTATATGAAACTAAATCATTTTCTTAAAGCGTGACAACATCGAGGCAGCAACACCCGAATTAAACTACACAAGAAACCTAACGACTCCCTTTGTTGACACTTTTGTAAACGAAATTGATACCCAATTCAATGATTTGCAGACTAAGGCAGCCATGGGATGGAAGTTTATACCTGAACAAATGTGCTCCTCTCCTGTCAGTGCTAGTGAACTTGAATGGTTCAATGATGATCTCCCTTCCCCTCAGTCCCTCCCTGCCGAGTTACACTTTATATGGCAGGCTAGGTGAAAAGGTGTACCCAACCCACCTACTTCCCTTCAGGGCTCTGTTGCACATTGTGATTCCCAGCTGTACCCCACCATTTACACTGTTTTGTCCATATCATGTGTGTTCCCTGTCACATCATGCGAGTGTGAAAGGAGTATCAGTGCCCAAGGACTTGTTAAGACAAAACTAAGATCATCAATGGGTCAGGACAGGTTGTCCGCTGTGTGCCTGCTTTCCATTCATAGGGACATGGACATAAACATTTTAATGTTGTACCTAAGTTGACCCAATAGGATATCCAACAAGGTTAAATAGGAGGTCCACCCTTCTAACTCTGTTAAAAAAGTTATGGATAAAGATAATGTCTCCCACCACTTTAGTGGTTTGAGAGACATTTGATTTACCCCTGTGTGTCTGTCTGTCCGTGTGTCTGTCACATTTGATGTGTGAACTCCAAGTTATTTTTTGTTTCACATGCACTTTTATCATGCAAAATGCTGATTAGATAGCAGGAAATCGCATCATTTCAAGGTGCCATTTAAAAAAAAAATCGACGACGGAAGGGGACACCCCTCCCGCACCCTCCCCTGTTGAGCTCCCCCTCTGAAAATTTTCTGGATACGCCTCTGATTGTTACATACAAACATCTTTAGTTACTTGTGAAATGCACTTGTCTGGTCATGTGGGTTTTCTTGGGGTGTGTTGCACATTTTTTTTCTTGACATCAGGACATAATTGTGTAATTTGTCGTTCTGCATATCTATAAAATCCCTCAACATTAAATGTTATAAGTAAGAATTAAATGTTTCAAGTAAGCACTTATCTTTGTCACACACACACATTCTCCACAATCTACTTGTGACAAATTAAAATTATTTCAAATTCAATAATTGACCTGTTAAAATGATAATTTCATAAGTAGAAGAATATAAGACTGCTATGTTCCCCTTGTTTGCTAAGCATACCTTTGATTTGCTTCTTTCAGATAATTGCTAGATAGACTCTTTTTGACTCATGTATACATTTTACTGGCTTCTTAGCATTTGAAAGTGTACAATGTATGTAACTTTGTTAACCGTTTACTTGAATTGAGATTTTATTGTTCGTTATTATTTCTCTAAATCAAGTTTGAAAAACTCAAATATGAAACAGATACCCTGTTTTTAAAGCTTCACTGTTTTTGGAGAAAACCTGAGGTATAGTCATAGCCAGCTCGTTGTGCGCTGTCCGGCGTCTGCCGTTCGTGTTGTGCTAAAACCTTAACATAGGCTCTAAAATCAAAGTGCTTCCACATACAACTTTGAAACTTCATATGTAGATGCACCTTGATGAGTTCTACATGCCACACCCATTTTTGGGTCACTAGGTCAAAGGTCAAGGTCACTTCTGTCCTGACAAGCTTTCATTCATTCAAAACTGCACCCATAGCCGAGCTTGGCACCAGCTATGCGGTGCTCTTGTTTTAAATGTTGAGTTCTTTAAGAACTACTTATTTGTTGTGTGCAGCTTAATATAAAAAACTTAACATTTAGGCATAGATTGACAACTTTTTGTATTGTTAATTTTAATTCAAAATTCACCAGATGTGTCTCTTAAATTAATAAGACAAGAGACCGTGGCACATTTCAGGTCATCTTATTTTCAGTGCAATAGCACTCTAAAATTCTTAATGTACACAAAGTGATGTTTCATAACATAATAATATTCTCTTGTGTCCATAGTTACGCAAGGCCTACTTCCAGCAAGTGAAGGAAATCAAAGCGCTGAGAGAACAACTTGCACTAAAGGACAAACGAATCCATCAACTTGAAGATGAAATTGTTAAATTTCGAGCAGGTTCAGGCCACGCTTCAGGAGCTGATGAGAGTAACTGCTGATAATGGTGAGCCTTGTTCTGAGAAAAATGGGCTTAATGCATGTGGGTAAATTGTCATCCAAGATTAGCCTGTGCAGTCCGCACAGGCTAATCAGGGACGACACTTTCCGCCTAAACTTGATTTTCAGTTAGGAGGGTCTTTCTTGAAACTAAAAATACCATAAAAGTGGAAGGTGTCGTCCCTGATTAGCCTGTGCTGACTGCACAGGCTAATCTGGGACGACACTTTACGCACATGCATTATGCCCAGTTTTTTCAGAACACGACTCATGGTGGTCTTCATGTTGTTACATGAATATGATTGGTAATCACAGATTGTCTCGAATTTTATTTGAAAATAGTGTAAACATGGTCTCTTGACCAGGGCTTACATGCACAGATCATCGCTATTTTCAGGTTTTGAAAATTGATCTGAAATTGTATCATAATTAGTTCAGATTGAATTCGTATTTTACAGCCATTTCACAATTTGTAATTTGATCTGAAATTTGCCCTTTGGAAATCCTAGATCAAAGCGGGAATCAGTAAAATACAATTATTTACAAGTTAATGAACATGGCAAAATATACACCACATTGTATTTAAGTTTAGTTTCTAAATTAAGATTTGTTTCTTCAATGTGTTTTTAAAGTTGAATTTATTGAAAGCGGCATAGTCTTATACAGTTTAATACAATTTAAATCAGGAAAGTTGCTTTAAAAATCAATTTGAAAGTATACCCATTGTTAAAAATATGAAAACAGACTCTTGGTCGTTTGAAAGTTCATTAGATGTTATCTGTAAGACTGTTTTTAGGTTAGAATACACTGTGATATATCTAAAGGACTTTTTGTCTTGTAATAGGTTACATTAAATAATGCATAGAAGGTAACCATACACTTTTTGTCTCTTGACAATACACTACATGTAATGACTATGCTATATAGGTAGGACTGTTTTTCAGTTTGCACACTGTATATTAATATCATTAAGACTGCGTAGTTGACAAAGAATTGAAACATTGTCTCTAATCTCTTCACTTTTATATTGTAAATGTGGTGCCACAGCAATAGATCTCGAGTGTTCTTAAGTGTTTACAGTAATGTTCAAATAGAAAGTTATGCTGATCTGATAAACTGTTGTCATGTGTTTTATATTGCTTTATTTGCATATCTAAGTTTTATGCTTGGACTTCAAACGGTAACCAACTAAGCTGGTCAATAAAATAAGTGTTGAAAGATCATTCCAAGTTCAATAAAGAATTTAAACAACACACTTTTTATAGGAGGTTATGAAAGCTAAGAATCATTCTTAAGAATATAATTTCTTTCTTTCTATTAACAAATTCTGTGTTATAATAACTTATAACAGTCACGAAAATTTGGTTTTATGTTCACTTGAATGTTCAATTTAGATAGTCAATGTAATAATTGTTAATTAATTTATTGTTTTGAATATTCACTGCCACTACATTTTTTAAGGTAGAGCTAATTTGTTACAAAAGTGTTTATATTGTTGATTTTTATTTTAATAATTTGCCATGAAGTCAAATTGGCCAGTTTAAGTGTTCAATATTTTTCTAAAGACCAGACAGGGTTCAGGAAAATATGTTTTTCCACACTTTATTCAATTTTTGTTTTTGGAGATTCATATGTTTTAGGACATTCACTAATTGGTTCAAATGTTTTGTTTGTTTTTTGCCTGTTCAAATTTAATACGTTCTATAACACAATTGTTATGTTGAATAATTTGTCTCATACATGATGTGTTCAACAAAATGTTATTTCCATAGTTGTGGTAATAAGAAGTTATACTTTTAAACTGGCTCATTCATGTATGTGCAAACGGGAGGAAAACAGGATTTTAGGTTACAAGGATTGGAAAATAGTTCAGAGCTTACTTATATTTGCTATTTAAATGATTGAATACAATATTGTTTATAAATAATCATTTGAACCATGGGGCCCATATTTGTTCTTTCAGTACTTATTGTAGAGCACATTAGAGTTTTCACACAACAAATATGGGAAAAGCACTTATTTTTTAGCCATGGCCACTTGCTAAAGAACATCCCTGAATTTCATTATAATAGTCTGTTAATCAATAATAGTTAAATATTGTACAGCTTTTGGAATAAATTCACAAAAATAATAATATTCTTTACTTTCATGACGTGAGCGACTCTTCTTTGCAAAAGAATGTTAACAATTCTTAAGTAGTTAAAATGAATTCAGACTTTGTTTAAGTGAACTTACCGGTATTGCACTTCTGCTCCCTCATCACCTCTTTATGGTTACAGAAATGCATTGTCTTTAAAATATCAATTTTGCTTTTCAGGTGAATCACTTCGTTCATATCAGTTGTTAATGTACAAAGTATGATTTTTATTGACAGTGTTCTAAGAAAATAACGTTTCATTCTTTTATCATTTTAGCAATATTTACATTTTTAACAAAACATTAAAAAGAATTTACAGGAGACTTAAGGAATGAATAAAATTAACAAAATATCCTTTAGATTTCACAATGGTGCTTTGTGAAATACAGAACATGCTTTACTCTAGTGCTTTGTAGAATTCATGCCATGCTTTGTTCTTTTTTTTTACTGTAGGCAACGTTTTCTTAATGAGAAATACAGACCCTGCTTCATTCTTGTGACATTTTTGTCTGAAGTTGATATCCCTTAGTTTGTTCGAAAAATGCATTCCTCGTGTTAGTTGTTGTTAACATTCCTAAAATATTCGATACATTTCTATTTTATTTTAATTATTGTGAAATCTTTTGTGTAATGTCAATTGTGTTTTACTTGAATATTTAATTTAACCGTCCTGCAATATTTTGACCAAAGAATTACCTACATTTTTTGGCTAGATTGAACTTTACTGGTACGCAGTTGTTTACCACTATCGACAAAGCAGGGGTTTGGGGGCACTAAGGAAATATATAGGATAAAAAGGATTATAAGGTGTTGCGTTAGTTGTTATGTGTTAGGTGTTAAGGGTTAGGGTTATGGTTAGGGTACGCTGTTTGATGTTAAGTGTTGCGTACCGGTAAAGTTCAATCGTCCCCATTTTTTTACGTTGCTGGAGCACAGGGTGCTTTGTGGTGAGCTTTCATGATCGCCTTTTGTCACTTGTGGGTATTACATTGTCTGTGATGCGTCATAGGTCCATACATTTATATTGTGAACACTCCGGAAGTCACATTTATTGCCCAATCTTCATGAAGTTGGTCTAAACATTTGTCCAAATAACAAAGTAGAGTTAAAAATTTTGTCATGCGGGGTCAAAAAAGTAAGAAGAAACTAAATCAAATTAAAGGAAAAGCTTGTGAATACTAGAAGTCACACTTTTTGCCAAACCATCATGAAACTTCCTCAGCACATTTGTGCGATTTATATCACAATTTAGTTTGAACTTATGCAATTTAAGTTTGAAAAACATGGCCACCAGGAAGACGGGCAGTTTTTTTATATGGCTATAGTGAAACCTTGTAAACATAATACAAGTCATAGTTTGTGCACAATCATCATGAATGTCTTTCAGAACGCTTGTTCTAATGCCATCTAGATCTGGTTTCAAAGTGGTTCCAGCCCGTAGAAAAACATGGATGTCAGGTGGCAATGCTGTTTTCCATATAATACCTCTAGTGAAACAGAAACAATTTTAACTCTCCAAAGACCTTTTTTACCAATCTTCATGAAACCTTCTCAGAACATTTGTTCTTATGATTTCTCAGGCGAGTTTGAAAATGGTTCCAATCTCTTTTTAAAAAATGGCTGCTAGGGGTCAGGTTGGTTTCTTCCTTGTATGGGTATATTGAAACTTTGTGAATACTTAAACAAGATTGCATCTTAATCAGAACAACTGTTCCTATAATATATCAGCCAAGTTCAAAATGATTCCCAATATACATGTATCACAAAGGTTCATCAGAACAGTTCAGTTCCATTGGAGCAGTTCAGTTCCATTGGAGCAGTTCAGTTTCATGGGAGCAGTTCAGTTCCATTGGAGCAGTTCAGTTCCATTGGAGGAGTTCAGTTCCATTGGAGCAGTTCAGTTCCATTGGAGCAGTTCAGTTCCATTGGAGCAGTTCAGTTCCATTGGAGGAGTTCAGTTCCATTGGTGCTCAGGTGAGCGCTCTAAGGCCTTTGGTCCTCATGTTTGTTTTGTTGGAGTTTTATTACATGTCCTTTGAGACTCATCATATTTACATGTTTTGTTTGTTTTATTTACATGGAACATTCCTTTAATCTAAGGGAAAGGTTTTCATTACATACGTTCATGCACATTATTTATTATATTGCTGTATTTGATTGTTCACTATTCAAAAATAAAAGCTTAGTAAGCCATGTAACGCTATCTCATGCACAAATTCACAGAAAGAATTGAGTGAACTGCAATATTTTGTGCTATATTTTCATTCATATCTCTCCATTAGTGTTCTTTATCAGCCTTTAAAACAATTATTTTTTATTCAAAGGTGTGTATGTGCTAACATCGTCATTGTACAAATCCTCTTAAAGCTATGTACACTTAAAAAATAACTACTTTTCAAAAACTGAATCTAAATAATATTATATCAATTGCAAATGACAGTTTTACATATTAATTGCATATTTTATATATATAATAGCCTGTGATGTCTCTGAAGTTTATTGATTTACTACTCTAGCATGTATAAAGTGTATATTTCAATCAAACTAACATTAACGATAATCATGTATTTCTTACATACATTATCGTTTTCACTGAAATCAAGGTAGTTTTCTTCCATTAGAACTAATGCCATTTTAGCATTTATAGATGAGTTATTTTCAAACGACAGGGTCTTAACTGAACAGATCTGTTTTTATTTGCTAGTAAACAATTATTCCTCAGACATAATTTATGTACACTTCATCAATATGAAACATTATATTACATATTTTAAATGTATCATCTTTTAAATTTCTTCTTAATTATAAAATCTGATTTATGTACACTTTGAATCTGTGATTTATATAGACTTGTATAACATTGATTTCAAAGCTGGTGTAATTCAGTGTTTTCTGATCTTGTTTTATGCATTCCAGTTGGTGATCTGACTTGTTTGATAATCATTAGGTTAATACACTATGTTATATGATACCTTCATATTATTTTAGCCTTATTGCATTGAAAGCATTGAATTTTTAATTATACACCCATGTCCATTTTAGAGCTAGTTTCTTTATAAAGATCTTTGGGGCACGAAATAGTTGTATCTAAATCAGAAATGTACATTGAATGTTCCATGAGCAAATGTACATGATCGCAGTTGTAGGTACGTAAGTTGCAAACGTAAATTACTAGACACGGTAACATTTTGGTGTATATTTACATGTTCAGTGTCTTGCTCTCTGCTCAGTTTGACTTTTCCTGCATTCAACCCTAAACAATATTGTTGAATGCTTTTGTGAGTGAAATATACAGGGTTTATGGACATCATAGTCTTTATGTAAAAAAGAGAAGATATAGCTTACACAAATGAAGTGTATAAGTATAAAATGTTATATAAAAAAATGTAATGATAAAATGTCCCACTAGAATCTAGTGGTCCGAGTATTGTCTCATCTATACTGTATTTTGAAAGTTCTTTCATCTTTATGCATGTGTAAATGTGTAATTTTAGTAGTTTTATTGTAATTTCATGTTGTTAATGCATAAGAGTCTTGAATTATAGTAATATCAAGTAAACCTAATTATGACACATGTTGATTATTTATGTTTATATACCAATCTTAAGTAAAGACAATTAAGACATATAATGGTTAAAATCTTATGAAGAGATTTAAAATTTATATAAAAATAAGAAATTGAAAGAATGTATATCTACATGAAACAAAAAAAAGTTGGGAAATTAAGTTTTTATTCAAATATTAAGTTGTAAAATTTCAAATTTGTATAAAGAAGATTTGACAGAATTTAAAATCGCCGTGGCGTAGTGGATATGGTGTCCGCCTAGCGATCGGCAGGTCACGGGTGTGATCCCCACTGTGGGAGCGTTCTTTACATCTTCCCAATAGACACCAAGGAAACGGACTCAAGAGCGTTTCATAATAATAAGCTTAGGCTTGTTATGCAATCGAGCTTAAATAAATAGGTTAAAAATAAAAATAAATAAGTAAATCCAAAGTTTATATAACATAAGTACATGTTAAATGAGAACAATTTAGTTTTTATAAAACTCATAAGTAAAGAACATTCAACTGTATATAAAAGTATTAAGTTCAGAAAAATATATCAAATCTTGAGTAGATAGGATTTAATTTTTTAAACAAATATTAGCTTGAAAAAAATCTAGATAATATTAAAGTGATATTATGGGCATCTAACAGTTTATAGGTGTCTATCGCAACCGTTGTTTATTTTTGGTGTTTTCAGTTCATATACACTTATATTTGTTAATGCAGCATCAACATACTAAAACAATATACCGGAAACAGAAAAATAATGCATTTGAATATCAACCGTATTTTCGTTTGACAACTGATCATGCATGTACGATTTGAACCTAAATTTAGTTTTAGTGCAGATTCGTTCATACGACACAAAGACACACTTTTGTTTTACGGATCATTTCGGCTTACAGGACTGGGTGGGTCACGTAAGAATATCGAATATAAATATTTTTATAAACAACTGGCAGCAAGATGAGTTGCAGATAATTGATCAGTAACCACATTTAACTAACTCTTTTGACCTGTTAATTCTGTTCAGCTCAATTCAACAGTGCAAAATGCCCATAATATCACTTTAAATAATTGAGGATAGAGCATATATTGTAGAGCAAATAAGTTTATACAAAAATAAGAAGAGCAAACTCAAGTTTATATATTACAATATAGAACAAGGAGGAATAAAGTTTATTATACAATAGGTAGTGTATTAATATTTATATAAAGATGTTTTAAAACTCTTTTGTAAATTAAATTAAAATTTATTAAACATTCCTACACAGAGGGCATTTAAGTTAGTATTTCTTTTCACCTAACTTTTGTAAAAGATATTAAAAATAGTAAAAGTAAATAGTTAATTGCGGGAATTCAATGTCATTCTTTCAACAAACAAAGGTAAGTGAAGGACAATAAGGAGGTGATTTAAAAATCATTGGTTCTTTTTACACTTGAAAACATTTGGTCTAAACAAATTTCGTCTGAATGTACATGTTCAAATTATAGATGAATCTGTTTATGTGTGTACTTTTTACATTTAATTGTTCAGGAAAGCAAACTGTTCTGTAGTGTTTTTTGTGTGCCTTTACTGTTATTTTCTGCATAGTTATCTATTACATGTATACGTGGTAACATTTGTTTTAATTGTTGATGTATGTTTATGTCTTAGATATACATGCTTTAAAGTAACATTACTATTCAAAATCAACGAAAATTTCGTACAAGTGTTCGTAAAATAAACTTAACCAATTAAAAATCAGTGTTCCTTATGGCAATTGCCGAAATTTCAAAGTCAGATCTTGTGGTCCGGTAAAATAGATGTTTGTAGATACAAAATGCTCGATTTTATTATTGTTTTGCATATCTATTAATACGACACATGAACACTAAAATGGTGTTTGTGTGTCGTATGAATAGATATATTCGCGGGAATTAATTTTATGGCCACAATTAAATCAAAACGAGCATTTTGTATCTACAAAAATCTATATAATAATACCACATCTAGCGTTGAAATTTTGGCTATTGCTATAAGGAACACTGATTGTTAAGGTGTTTACTTTATTTTACGAAATACTTACAGAAATTCTCGTTTTGAATGTTATAGAGACTTAAATTGTTAATAGATCTAGTTTGTGCTTTCATATAATGTCGTAGTTGTTAAAAGATATTGTTCATGTCTTATTTGAATAAGTGTGTTGATATTGTTAATGGATATAGTGTTTGTCTGAATTAATGTGTCTTAATTCGTTCACGTTTCAATTTTAAAACATGTTTAGATTATAAATTCAACTTTTTCATGTCTTTGGCTTTTCAAAAGAAAATGAATCCATTCCATGTTCTAAAACGTGTGCTAGTTTTTTTTAAATGTGAATTCATGTCGTTACATCAACACAAATATTACTTCATGTTGTGTTTTGTTAAGATTTTTATTCTTTATTCCTTCTTTTATTAAATATACCAATAAAGGTATTATTATTACGAAACTCCGTTTTTGTTTTTACCGGTATTATACCCTTTTTGAAAAAGTGAAAATGTATAGTGCTCTGCGTTTGAATGATGGTCGGATGGTCAGTATCTTGAGAACGATGTTACCTACGACCATGCGAATACGTATGATTTTAGCTTGGGATGACACGAAGAAGACTATCCGTTTTGAGGTAATTAGGTAAAAGGCCAAGATCATTGTGGTCAGTCTATATCCAGCGTCATATGTCGAAAGTCGTGTGTAATCAACGTTTAACTCGTTACCGCATTAGAGGCCAAATTATAAAAAAAAATAGTTCAGAAGACCAGAACTAACAAAGCCATCATAGAAGCCACACTTTTGACTCAACCTTGATGAAACTTGTTCAGAATGTTTATATTGACAATATGGATCCTGGGTCACGTATGTCCAAAAATCAGGTTACCATGTTTAATTTAATAAAGCTTGTATTACACTCTAGAAATGGTTGACCTAATCTTGACGGAAGGTGATCAGAATGTTTGTTTTGATATGTTAGAATTGGAGTCAAACAAAATATAGTCACCAAGTTGAGTCTTCGTCAATGTGTGTGCCTTGAACTCGGGTTAGAGCCTTAGGGCAATATCGTCTGGTCGGCAGATTAAATGGACCGCGCTCTGTGAAAAAGGGGTTTAATGCATGTGCGTAAAGTGTCGTCCCAGATTAGCATGTGCAGGCCGCACAGGCTAATCAGGGACGACACTTTTCGCCTAAACTGAATTTTTGCTAAGAATAAACTTTATGTAAACGAAAAATATCATAAAGGCGGAAAGTGTCTTCCCTGGTTTGCCTGTGCGGACTGCACAGCCTAATCTGGGATGATGCTTTACGGACATGCATTAAACCCCCTGTTAACAGAGCACGTCTCAAATGTAATTTTAGATTTTCACATGAAAATTGTTTCCGCACGATACATTGAGAACTTTTTAGCATATGGTAATCTACATTGGTATGCTGGTTACTTTGGATTCATGAAGAACACGTATATTTAAGTCAGAGGTTAAGGTCACAAATGCATGCACAATTTAAAACCCTCAACAGTTTCACATAACGTGTGTTAGAATTGGTCGTGAAATTATTTCAACGACAGTTCTATCCCTGTGTCAGAATTAACTAGGCCAGTTTCCAGTTACCGGCATAAGTATTTGCATTTCGTACTTGTACGACAGTTCTATCCATGCGTCAGAATTAACTAGGCCAGTTTCCAGTTACCGGCATAAGTATTTGCATTTCGTACTTGTACGACAGTTCTATCGTGTCAGAATTAAATAGGCCAGTTTCCAGTTACTTGCATATGTATGTGCATTTCGTACATGTACGACAGTTCTATCCATGCGTCAGAATTAAATAGGCCAGTTTCCAGTTACTGGCATATGTATGTGCATTTCGTACTTGTACAACAGTTCTATCAATGCGTCAGAATTAAAAGGGCCAGTTTCCAGTTACTGGCATATGTATGTGCATTTCGTACTTGTAAGACAGTTCTATCAATGCGTCAGAATTAAAAGGGCCAGTTTCCAGTTACTGACATAAGTATGTGCATTTCGTACTTGTAGGACAGTTCTATCAATGCGTCAGAATTAAAAGGGCGAGTTTCCAGTTACTGGCATAAGTATGTGCATTTCGTACTTGTACGACAGTTCTATCAATACGTCAGAAATAAAAGGGCCAGTTTCCAGTTACTGGCATATGTATGTGCATTTCGTACTTGTACAACAGTTCTATCAATGCGTCAGAATTAAAAGGGCCAGTTTCCAGTTACTGGCATAAGTATGTGCATTTCGTACTTGTAAGACAGTTCTATCAATGCGTCAGAATTAAAAGGGCCAGTTTCCAGTTACTGGTATAAGTATGTGCATTTCGTACTTGTATGACAGTTCTATCAATGCGTCAGAATTAAAAGGGCCAGTTTCCAGTTACTGGCATATGTATGTGCATTTCGTACTTGTACGACAGTTCTATCAATGCGTCAGAATTAGATGGGCCAGTTTCCAGTTACTGGCATATGTATGTGCATTTCGTACTTGTACGACAGTTCTATCAATGCGTCAGAATTAAAAGGGCCAGTTTCCAGTTACTGGCATATGTATGTGCATTTCGTACTTGTACGACAGTGCTATCAATGCGTCAGAATTAAAAGGACCAGTTTCCAGTTACTGGCATATGTATGTGCATTTCGTACTTGTACGACAGTTCTATCAATACGTCAGAATTAAAAGGGCCAGTTTCCAGTTACTGGCATATGTATGTGCATTTCGTACTTGTACGACAGTTCTATCAATGCGTCAGAATTAAAAGGGCCAGTTTCCAGTTACTTGCATATGTATGTGCATTTCGTACTTGTACGACAGTTCTATCAATACGTCAGAATTAAAAGGGCCAGTTTCCAGTTACTGGCATATGTATGTGCATTTCGTACTTGTACGACAGTTCTATCAATACGTCAGAATTAAAAGGGCCAGTTTCCAGTTACTGGCATATGTATGTGCATTTCGTACTTGTACGACAGTTCTATCAATGCGTCAGAATTAAAAGGGCCAGTTTCCAGTTACTGGCATATGTATGTGCATTTCGTACTTGATAACCACTTTCCCGGTTAAGCGTGAGTATGTCAGCTTACCACCGAGTTTTGACTAAAATATTATACTAAAAACGACGATAAAAACAACAAACAAACCGCTTTAACATGGTTCCCGGGATTGTCAGATATTTTCACGGCTACCTTATTGCACTAATCAATGCAAATTTTGTCCCTGTGTAATGGTCAATTATCTTATATAGAAATATTTTTTTATACAATATATATTTCGTAGAATCCTGAAAAAAACATCATAAAGTATATGTGCATACGGTTTATTGCTTATTATGTTAATATATGTTGAACCTCCCGTCAATGTTCGAGGGGATGACACGTTAACGTCGTTAGCACGTGAACGAAGCGGCGCTAAACGTGTCTGAATGACGTTAATTTTATCACCATAGACAGGAAGCCCGTCACTCGAACTATAGTGTTACACAACATTACACAGTTAATGTGTAATGCTAAAGACATTAGTACATTCCAAGAACGTGTAATTAACAATACATGTTAATGTTTATGAAGGATTATGTACGGTTTTGTCATCAAATACATTTAAATAAGCAATTTGCCTTTGGTGATATGTGTAAGTTATCAAGGCTTGAGCGAACTGCCTGGATGAGCTTAATGAAACTGAGTAGATATATTTGACATACTTTCAAACGAATGCAACCTAGTTCTACCAATACACGATGCATTAACTATTGCCCATATGTTGATCTTACGAAATGTATGGATTAAGTGAAACAATCATAAAGAGCATGGTCTTTTAACGTATTCTCTTACTTTTTTTAAATGTGACCCAGGCATGTATTATCTCATTAACTAAGAAAGGATTCGCTTCGCTGTTAAAATATATATGTTATTAGACAAAATATGAATGACAAAATCAGCATGGGTATCGTGCATGAATTCAAGCGATGCAGTATTTTGCTTTGGTCTTAGTCAACTCTGTATTCGTAAGAATGGGCTGGGTGAATATGGGCCCTGAACGAACGACGGTACACAAGGTTAAAAATTACTATAATTTATTCGTATACACAACACCGCGAACAGCTCCGCTCAACCCACCGCGCTCAGCGAACGCTCTAGTTGGTTATAGCGCGCGCGAAACTCTAATTCGTTCACACATTCGCACGTGCATTGTGTCGAATCGCACGCGTTTTCGCGGCAGTTGAGCAAACACCATTGCGTCACTCCCGGGGTTTGTCCCCAACCCTGCGCGGCATCGCACCAGAGCTCTAGCCCTTGAGCCACGCATGTGTCCCGCTGACTTCCGGCGAGCGGCGGACGTGACGTCATCATGGAGGCACCGCTGGCGTTCCTTAGGTTGCCATCCACGGAGATGCCTCTCTGTAAAAGAATGTTGCGCAGGTCGGCTAAATTGTCGCCCCCGCCGGAAGTTGGAGCTGCAATGCGCTCCCGATCTGGCAGTGTACTTGAGGCGCGGATATCACTCCTGGTCAACGTTGGTATATCTGCGATGTACGAAATGATAACGTTTAAGGTTCATGCCGTGTGTTATAGAGATATTTCGTACTTATTGTTATAATAGTTTACATGCGTGCAATGCGTTAAGATCTTGGATAGTTCCATTACAACATGACAGCTGATTTTTTTTTATTTACGAACTCGTTGCATTTATTATTATGCCCATTAAAGACTTCACATATGCGTACACGTTTAAATTTAACTAATTATACGTCCTTAGATTATAAATTCAAAAACATGTTTTTCAAGTACCTAAACTGCTTCCCATTTGGGGACCTGAGGTAGATATTCCTAACCGTTCGGCGGCCGCTAGGAGGCTATCGATGGTGGGGTCGATTTGAATGTTCATCATGTCAAGAGGTACGGGGATCCCACCGGAAGTGCCTCGCTGCCTGCCAGCCGATGGCACCGGCGTAGTTACTAATGGCGGCTCGTTCGTCGCTACTCCAGGCGGAAGTAGTATCGGTGGCTCTCCGGCGAGCATGTCGTTTATACCCTGGGGCCCGATAAGAAGATTGAGATCCGGTTGCGCTATGAGGCGTGCCAAAATATCATCGGGTATTCCAAACGGGAGGCCGAAAGTGTCGTTACGGGAAGGCGGCTGAGCACCGGCGCCTGCGGTAAAATTCGGCCGGACTTCAAGAATACCGCCCGATCTCGGAACAACGGTAAACTCACGGCGCTGATCGCGTAACCTGGCTATTTCCTCGTGCGTCCGCCACAGTTTTTCGTCGTTAGGTCGCAGTTCCGGTTGTCGGATTCGCCTGAGCGCTATAAGCCGCGGTATAACTGCATTATACACACATGAACATTGGCACGGCACTGCGCATGGCCGGCCCTGACATGTCCCGTCACACCTACAAAACATTGATTAAAATATAAATCATGGCATTGGAATGCTCCCCAAATTTTTAACGACAGTCACTGCATTGACCAATAAAATCCTTCCAGATCCGGAACAATTATCGATCTGTAATGTTGTTTACCGACTTGAATTTTAAGTCTCCTTAACGCTCAAAATCAACAAAAATTTCGTAAAGTATTTCGTAAAATAAAGATAACACCTAAAAAGCCACAATTTCAACGCTAGCTGTGGTGTGATTACATAGATTACAAAGATTTTTGTAGATACAAAATGCTCGTTTTTATTTATTTGTGACACAATTCTATTTTAATTTTCCGCGAATAAATCTATTCATACGACACACGAACACCATGTTAGTGTTCATGTGTCGTATGAATAGATATCTCTGCGGGAAATTAAAGCGAGAGTATTCGATTTTGTCCAATATTACTGAATTTATATAAAATGTGTAAAAAACTTATTTTATATATATATATATATATATATATATATATATATATATATATATATATATATATATATATATATATATATATATATATATTTCAATATAAAATAAAATTAAAGTTAAGAAGAACATGTGTCGAAAAATGCGAAATAAGCCAGATATTTAATTCTGAAATCGAAAACGGCTGTACAGTCGAATTCGCCAGCATGTATGTCATGCATGTACGATGTGAATCTAAACTTAGTATAAAGTGATATTATGGGCATTTTTCACTGTTGAATTGAGCTGAAAAGAATTAACAGGTCAAAAGAGTTAGTTAAAATGTGGTTACTGACCAATTATCCGCAACTCATCTTGCTACCAGTTGTATATAAAATTATATTTTATATTCGATATTCTTGTGACTCACCCAGTCCTCTAAGCCGAAATGATCCGTAAAACAACATTGTGTCTTTGTGTCGTATGAACGAATCTGCACTAACACTTAATTTAGGTTCACATCGTACATGCATGAAATGAATGTAGGGTGGATATTCAAATGCATTATTTTTCTCTTTCAGGGATATTGTTTTAGTATGTTGATGCTGTATTAACAAATATAAGTGTATTAACAAATATAAGTGTATATGAAGTGAAAACACCAAAAATATACAACGGTTGCGATAGACACCTATATACTGTTAGCAATCTTGATACATCGCTATCTCGGATTCCTCCGTAAGATAGGAAATAAATCGTCTGCTGATCCAGAGTGATACTGTTAGATGCCCATAATATCACTTTAACGGTTCATTTTAAATTCCTGCAACGATACATATTCATACGTCACACGAACACTAACTCTGGTACTTATAAAACGACGAATGCTTCGGTTATTGTAGGAAATTATGTTTGTCACAATCGGCTCGGGGCGCTAATTTGTCTTTGCTGCATTTTATGAAATTCGTTTTAATGTATAATTTTTCTTGCCTATTTTGTGTTATTGTAACATATTTTATCAATATAATACAATTTAACACAAATAAAAATCTATAATCTCGCGTTATTTAAATGGATATTTTAAATAAAATTTAAATTTTATTTTATTCCATTTTAATCGAAAAACAACGAGCATTTTGTATCTACAAACATCTATTTTACCAGACCACATTTGGCGTTGAAATTTCGGAAATTGCCATAAGGAACACTGAATTTTAATTAGTTAAGTTTATTTTACGAAATATTGTACGAATTTTTCGTTGATTTTGAGTAGTAATGTTACTTTAAGTAAGTGTAGTTTGAAAAAAAAACATTAAAGGAATACGGTTAATAGAAATGTCAAAAGGAAAGAAAAAGGACAAATAAATCCTTTGTAAGAAAAATAATCAACCATCATCACAGTGTGTGTAATATTTGCAGGGATTTGATACGAGCTGTGCACGGATCCAGTCAGTTCTCGGCGCGGCGGATAAACCAAAGAACTGCAACGATACTTTTAACGATAAAGAATAAAACGATCGCTAATTTGATTCTAAATACTTTTTTTATCAGTCAAAATTTAATTGATATGCTATTATTAGCCTCCGACTAATTATTAAAGGTCATTTCAACAACAGGTAACGGTAGTTATGGCGGCTAATTCGTTGGAAGGTTGAAACACTGCACCAACAGAACGAAAAAATGGCCGACACATGTCATTATTGTCGTTTCGGTGGCCTTTCTGTCGTTTTGGTGGGTATATTTGCGTGTTGATGAAGGTGACTATATTTAAAGCGAGATTATACGATTTTGTCAAATATTTATATAAAATGTGCAAACAACTTATTAAACATATATTTCACTATAAATTAAACTAAACGTTAAGAAGAACATGTGTCGAAAAATGCGAAATAAGCCAGATATTTAATTCTGAAATCGAAAATGTCTGTACAGTCGAATTCGCCAGCATGTAAATCGTGCATGTAGGATGTGAATCTAAATTTAGTTTAACGGTTCAAATTAAATTCCTGCAACGATATCTATTCATTCGACACACGAACACTAACTAAAAAGACGAATGCTTCGGTTATTGCAGGAAAATATGTTCGAAATATTTTCGTCATAATCGGCTCGGGCGCTATTTTGTCTTTGCTGAATTTTATGAAATTCGTCTTCAATGTATATTGTTCTTGCTTAGTTTGTGTTATTGTAACATATTTTATCAATATATTACAATTTAACACATATAACAAATCGTATAATCTCGCCATCATAGGTGATTGTTGTCTGTCTATTACAAAATGTTATCATTCGGTTACTGGTCTTCAATGGTCACCGTTATGATTTAGAACCATTTTGGTCACAGATGGTCTTAAATATTGGATTGGCTAAACAGGCTGTGTGAAGTTTTCGTTGGTGCATTATTCAGTCGAATATCAAATAGAAAACTGGCAGGGACGGGGCAACATGCGGAGATATTATAAATTCAACATTTCGCAAACCAATTGTTATTTGGCGACAGGTCGCCGAAAAATATATGCGACAAGTCAATAATTGGTTGCAAATCATAACTTTATCAAACCACCGCATTGATATCTGCCTGATATAACGCACTCTGGATCAGCAGACGATTTATTTCATAAATCAATCTCTGGGTTAATAGTCGCCATCTTTCGAACTACTTTCAAAAGAACAACAACAACAATAACAGTAGAAGACAAGTTTAATTGCGAAAAGTTGAAAAATTTAGTACATGTGTCACGGTTGTTGATTGAAATAGTGTTAATTTCAACTGTGTATGAAGCATGTGAACTGGTAGTGGAATAACCGAATTGTTGGTGGAAATGGAATTTAGAAATATATCTAATAATTCATCATCGTGTAGAATTATCATCAGCATCATTTCTGTGGAACATTGCACTTTTCAAAATACAAGTGTTTCATAGATATGGTGCTTTTGACATAGTTCACTAACCATCAAGACTGAAATGATTCATGCATACAGGTAAAGTACATAATTGAATTTGTGCAGAATGTTTATTTTTTACAAATTATTATTTAATTTGACCAATTTATTTAAGATTGAGTGCACTGAAACTCAAAGTCTAAAGCTTAGTAAGACACTTAAGCCAGTTTTCTGAGAAGAAACAATACTTGTTCAGAGTATAGCAGGCTCATGCGGCCTCTGGTTTATTTATTTTGCCTCGGCCTTTAACCTGGGTCGCTTTGATTTCAGGTGTTTAGCCCCCATATCAACAAGGCTCTTGACCCTATATGTAGTTATTCATATTGTTTAAAGATTTTGAGAACCCTCACTCGGTGCCAGTGGGGATAAAACAGGGACCTTCTTATAGCTAGATGAATGCATCAAATATGCCAGCAACACTTTATAATCAATAACTTTATAATTGATGATTCTGCTCATTTAACTAAATTACTAATTTACCAAAACAATGTGAAACACATTTTTATGCCCCCAAAGGAGGGCATATAGTGATCGCACTGTCCGTCTGTCTATCCGTCACACTTTGCATTTAGGTTTCGAAAAAATGCTCATAACTTCTATGTCGCTTCAGATGTAACATTCATATTTGGTATGCATGTGTATATGGACAAGGCCTTCCCATACACACACAAATTTTGACCCCTTTGACCTTGAACTTAGGGTCGGCGTTTAGGTTTTGAAAAATGCTCATAACTTCTATTAAAGCGTTTATCGGGGGCGTATGTCATCCTACGGAGACAGCTCTTGTTTTTGCTACTGTCCTCTGCACAAACCATGATATATCTGCATATATGCATCCAACCAAATCAGTAAAACTATTTGTCACTTAATTACAGTTAACTTATTGCATGTTAACTTTTCAACAATATATATATACATGTATATATTATTATATATAACAGATCTTGAAAAAAACACACATCAAACTTCAAATTGATTTAGTAAATTATAGGCTTTACTTGGTATTGTGACATTGACACCACTCATGCATGCGACTATACAATTATACAACTATGGAACACATTATTTATGAGAAATTCCAATACATCAACATATCGTCTCAGATTTAAGGCAGATAATCTAGTGCTTTTTTGCTGCCATTTTTACTATTACACATATTTTCATTTTATGTTATGATGCATTGATCTTGTTTCTAAATTAACCAAGCAATCATGTTAAACTTTTGAAGAAAGATGTTGTCTGATAAATGTAGAAAATATAATCACTACAAAGTGAACAAAATTCAGTTGACTACTGTGACCAAGATTTGCCAAAGAGCAATTCAGATCATGATTTAAATTAAATACAAGTAATATGAAAGTCTGCCTATTGGATCCCAGTTAAGACTTATTTGTCAAATCTGAACATTAATTTTCCCTTAGCCATGTAGAATTGGGGACTAAATACCATCAAGTCATGTAAAAAGGAGCAGGGTATAGCACGCTGCTATTGATCTCTTGAGCTTTCACATGAATTTTACGGGCAATTTTCATACAACAAATGATATTATATAGTGTAATGATAAAGCATTATGAGCACAAATTATATCTCTTACTAGTGGTGCAAAAATCTATTAAGTGTCACATTTCAAAAGAAAATTTATATAAAAAGGTATTATTAATTGTTAAAACGTTATAAAAGGTTATTTCAATTCACTAAAGCATTTAATTACAAGAACAAGTGCATTTTATGTCCATTACAATACATGTAAAAGTATTGGCATTGTATTTATCTGCATTTGATGTATTTAATACACTTAAAAATGCAGACAAGACACACTTCTAACAGAAACAAATGTATTTTTTTCTGCATTTTTCCAGCATTAATACTCTTCAAGTTTATTTTTTATCATCCCAAATACACTTTACCAGGAAAAAGGTATGTTAAAATGCATTTTTAGTTTGTTTTAAGTATATTTTCAAATGCATTAAGACACTCTTTTCTTTTGCAAAAAATGTTGAACAAAAACTTGAAAATATTTAATATACTAAAGTGTTGTAATAATTAAAGTTTTGTATGAGCATCAAAAACAGTGTCAAATTCATACCAGTGCCTATTTAGTAGCAGTAGGCCTTATATGGTCTACTTGTGGTAGAAATAATGCATTTTGTATAATACAACATACATAAATTAAAAAATATAGCTGCCCATACAGTTCAATACAATGTTCAATTAACTACACTATGCAAAGTTGAAATATGACATCAAGCTTGGAATAATCTTTTCAATAATGAATAATATGCTGTTTTAATTTATAAGTGAAATAGACACTTGCATATAAAAACTGATTTTACATCAAAACTAAATGTTTAATTTGATTTTTAGCTCCACTGGCCAAAGGTCATGTGTCCATCGTGCATCCATGCATAAACTTTTCCTTTAAACATCTTCTCCTAAACTACTGGTCCAATTCTGATGAAATTTCTTAGGAATGTTCCTGGGGTGAACCTCTTTAAAATTTGTTAAAATTATGCCCCTGGGGTCAAATTTGACTCTGCCCTGGGGGTCACAAAATTGAAAATTTGCTTAAATAAGGCCTATTTTGTGAAAACTTTCAAAATCTCCCGTCTATAACCATTGGGCCTAGGGCTATCAAATTTGGTATGTAGAGACATCTAATAGTCCTCTACCAAATTTGTTCAAATTATACCCCTGGGGTCAAATTTGACCCTGCCCCGGGGGTCACAAAATTGAACATATGCTTATATAAGGTATATTTTGTGAAAACTTTACAAATCTTCTCGTCCATAACCATTGGGCCTAGGGCTACCAAATTTGGTATGTAGTGGCATCTTATAATCCTCTACCAAGTTTGTTCAAATTATGCCCCTGGGGTCAAGTTTGACCCTGCCCCGAGGGTCACAAAATTGAACATATGCTTATAAAAGGCCTATTTTGTGAAAACTTCAAAAAAATTCTTGTCCATAACAATCCGGCCTAGGGCTATCAAATTTGGTATATAGTGACATCTAATAGTCCTCTACCAAATTTGTTCAAAATTAATCCCTAGGGCCAAATTTTACCCTGCCCCGGGGGTCACAAAATTGAACATATGCTTATATAATACCTATTTTGTGATAACTTAAAAAAAATCTTGTCCATAACCATTAGGCCTAGGGCTACACAATTTGGTATGTAGAGACATTGTATAGTCCTCTACTTAGTTTGTTCAAATTATGCCCCAGGGGTCAAATTTGACCCTGCCCCGGGGGTCACAAAATTGAACATATGCTTATATAGGGTATATTTTGTGAAAACTTTACAAATCTTCTCGTCCATAACCATTGGGCCTAGGGCTACCAAATTTGGTATGTAGTGGCATCTTATAATCCTCTACCAAGTTTGTTCAAATTATGCCCCTGGGGTCAAGTTTGACCCTGCCCCGAGGGTCACAAAATTGAACATATGCTTATATAAGGCCTATTTTGTGATAACTTAAAAAAAATCTTGTCCATAACCATTAGGCCTAGGGCTACACAATTTGGTATGTAGAGACATTGTATAGTCCTCTACTTAGTTTGTTCAAATTATGCCCCAGGGGTCAAATTTGACCCTGCCCCGGGGGCCACAAAATCAATTATATGCTTATATAGTGCCTATTTTGTGAAAATTTTAAAACTCTTCTTGTCCTTAACCATAAGGCATAGGGCTACCAAATTTGGTATGTAGTGACATGTTATAGTTCTCTACCAAGTTTGTTCAAATTATGCCCCTTGGGTCAAATTTGACCCTGCCCGGGGTCACAAAACTGAACATACACTTATATGGGGCCTATTTTGTGAAAACTTTAAAAACCTTGTTGTCCATAACCATTGGGCCTAGGGCTACCAAATTTGGTATGTAGTGACATCTAATAAACCTCTACCAAATTTGTTCAGATAATGCCTCTGGGGTCAACTTTGACCCTGCCCCGGGGGGGGGGGGGGGGGGGGGGGGGGGGGGGGGGGGGGGGTTCACAAAATTGAATAAACGCTTTTTAAGTGCCTATTTTGTGAAATCTTTAAAATCATCTTGTCGAAAACCATTTGGACTATGGCTACCAAATTTGGTATGCAGTAACATCTTATAGTCCTCTACCAAGTTTGTTCAAATTATGCCTTTTGGGTCAAATTTGATCCTGAACCGCATGTCACAAAATTGAACATTATATACGCTTATATCTTGCTTATTTTGTGAAAACTTAAAAAATATTCTGGTCCTTAACTCTAGAACCTAGGGCTACCACATTTTGTATGTAGTGAGATATAGTAGTCCTCTACAAAGTTTTCTCAAATTATGCCCCTGGGATTAAATTTGACCCAGCCCAGAAGGTCACAAAAGTGTACATGTACTTAAATAGGGCCTATATTTGGGTATTTGCACATGCAGAGAAATTTGTTTCAACCTTTTTTCAGCAGAGGAGCGATACAGGGCCATCATGGCCCACTTGTTTAAATACTCAAAAAATGAAACCGGTTTCATGCTTGCATGAACACAGTTTATAAATGCTGTCAGAATTATAAAATATGTAAGTACTATAAATACAAATGCCAGGGAAAAGTGCTTTTTGTACTAAAAAATTTGAATGAATATTACAATAATACATTCTGAATACTTTAGTATGTAATAAACAGTTTTGTCTGAGAAAATCACTAAATTTTATATATTTATTCAAATTCACATAAATCATATTTCAAAAAAACATAATTACTTCAAATCCTTTCACACAATACTGAAAAAAATGCACAGTTTCTGATTGTTATTGATTCTTTATTAATTTATACATGTACCATTTTTTAATCTTGATGCATCCTCAATTGTATAATGCTCTGGAGGTCACTGGTGTGATCCCCAGTGTGGGAGCATTCTTAAGAAATCTCCAAGAGACACCCAAGTACTGGTTCTAGGCCCAGGAAACGAACTCAAGAGCATTTTACATACATGTACGTAGTTAGTACTTTAAATTTAATCGAACTAAAAATGGGTTAAAACTAACAACTGAAACCCTTATTAATACATTTTATTTTGAATCAAGCAAATGTGCAAATTCATTAAAAATAGTGAGTAAAATTTAAAAATTCTACTTTAAAGTAATCATGATAATTTAGATCTTCAGAATATTTACTGATGATAATGATACAATTATATATTCCCTAAATGATAAAAATAAAACATGTCATGTTAATTTATGAAAAAAACGTTTTAATTTTATCAATATCGTGGTAATTACAACTAGATACAGGCAGTTAGATCAGAAACGTGCATTAATTATATTAATGAACAACCCAGACATTTGTAGTGATTTATGGTCACTATTTGATTAACGTTCTATACATGACCTGTCATAAAAGGTATTTTTTAGCCAGTATTACAATCGGCAATGATAGTCTGTATTGCATACATATTCCAACGTCTATTATCGATTCGCTTCCTCAAACTGAACAAATATTTAATGTTTACATCGCGAAACGTAATGCATCCAGTTTCACTTTCGGTTTGGTTGGTTTTGTAAACACCGTAATTTCATCTTAAAAATTGGATGATAGGGTGATTAAATAATAATGGAAAAGTAAATCGCTTGGATAATAGGTCAAAATGCAACACAAATGAACGTTAATAGTGCTATTAATATCAAAGTTTCGGTAAAAAGTTTGGCGCTAGTTCAACGCGCATCGTATACAGCCTCATAACAATAGACTGACAACCTTTTGGGTAGTAAAGTAGTAATACAAGGCAATATGGCGACCGTTAGCCACGAGGCCTATCTTACGGAAGAATCCGAGATAGCCGATGTATCACGATTGGATATAACGTTGCCTGATATATTTTTTTATATCATGGTCAACAGGAAGTTCTTATATCAGTCATGTGGGGAGGATGGTCATATTACTCGAAATCAACTCTACAGTAATCCTTTTAAGTAAAATCGAATCAAATTCAACAAGACAAACAATTTGATACCAAGATGTAATATATTTTAAACACAAAGTGCAACACAAACAGCAAAAAACTTCTTTTTTTTCAAATATTAAGCGCGCGTACTCATGACGTCATTATTAACACGTCAAACGAATCTAGGCATATCCTTTCCCGCTAAAACTGCAGCTTTGTAGCGATTTTTTCATTATTTCTTTAAAATTGGGAACGTAGATGTATGATAAACAGAAAAACAGGTTACTGGCTGATCTTTTTGAAATATATCAGGCTCGGCACGACTAAAATAACGGCTCGGCAAGCCTCGCCAATATATTATTCTAAGCCTTGTCTGATATATAACAAAAAGATCAGGCAGTAACCTGTTATTCTTTATAGACCGCCCGCGCCCGATCTACAGACATTATAAAACATGTTTGTCGAAGTTTCTTTAATTCGAGGAAAACAAAATAACAGGCGCTACATACCTATAAGCATCCCTCAAGTTCCTGTCAGTAGGCCACGGGAAACAACGTACCGCCCTTGGGCGCTGACACATACGGAACAGCGGCGGATGCGGGCTCGTAACAGGACCACTGAGGGCCGGAAGTTGTGAACGTGCAGCGGAAGAAGCTAAAGATGTGCCCACCGACCGAGGATCTTGCGGGAACGGATTCCTCGTTACTATTGACGCTCTACCCAAATTTAATTGTTGTTGCTGTTGTTGTTGTTGCTGTTGTTGCTGCTGCTGTTGTGCAACATTAGACGGAAATATAGGCGTGTTTGAAATGTTTCTACTTGAAACGGAAGGTCTTCCGGTTTGCTGCCAATTGAAACTTAAGTTGTTCGTTACCGGAACTCGAATCGTTCTTCCGGTGCGCGGGTCTTGAATCAGCCGCCCCTGGCTATTGTCTTCAACCTGATCAGAGCGGATTATCTGCACGAGCGGTCGTTGCCTCGACACCGGATTGGTCACCTTTAAGAAATAAACAATTCCACACACTACACCTTCATAAATATTGTAATAACAATCATGTGATCATTCAACAATGCAAAATTAATGTCATATGATAAGTTATTTATGGTCTGACATTTGATAACTGACAGCTGTGTGAATTTATGATTGTTTTCAATGTCCGCACGTTTGATGTCTACTCAATAAAAGCGTTTTATTTGTCAGAACACCACTGCACATCAACCATGGAAATTCGGTGTCTTTGTTCATTTGTAACGAATAACATTAACAGTTTTAATGAACCTTATGCATATACGAATATTGATCAACTTTGTGTATGAAAATGCAAAATAAAGATTGACAATTGAATAATATCGTTTAATGGTCGCGAAAGTTCCAGTCGATTACTGACAAAAATATATGTTTCCTCATTGCATGTATTGTTTCATGAAATTTAAAATTTACAACATCGTAAAAATTTCATCAAACGATGGTCAAGTGAAAAACTATCACTTATCTTTTGTCCTTTAAATTAAAAATATCAACTAGATGTTTGTCGATTAAAAAGCCTATCAACCCTCAAAATCTACATGTATTTCGTACAATATTTCGGAAAAAAAATAAAGATAACACATAAAAATCAATGTTCCCAAAAGCAAAAGCCAAACTTACAACGCTAGATGTGGTCCGGTAACATAGATTTATCAAAATGCAAACTGATCTCTTTTTTTGCGGAACAATAAATTAACACATGTTCATGTAACAAGCTAGTGTTCGTGTGTCGTTTATAAAGCTATCGTTGCGGGTAATTAAAATGGAATAAAGTCCTCCACACACAAATAAAATCAAGCATTTTGTCAATCATAGGATTGACGAAAACATTGCTTGTGTTGATGTCATTGACAGACATAATCAAATATAAAGTTTTACGTATTATGTTCACTCTAAAATATGAAGGTCGCCGTGGTGTAATGAATATGGTGTCCGCCTAGCGACCGGGAGGTCACGGGTTCGATCCCCACCGCGGGAGCGTTCTTTAGATCTCCTCCAAAGACACCAAGTTCTCAGCCCAGGAAACGGACTCAAGAGCGTTTATAAGCCTTATAAGCGTAAATAAATAGCTTTAAACTAAACCGCGATTTATGAGCGACAATAAAGCACCATTTACATGTAAACATGCAGTGGTTGTCATATAACTCCTCAAACTGTATGGTTTGATCTGGTTCACGAATGATGACAACATCTGCATTCAGACATTAGTTTTAGAATTTTTATATATTATATAAAATATAAAGAAGTCAAACTGTACTTGTTCCAGTAGTATTATATCATATGTCCATATTTGCGAACTGTGCTCCTTAGGCTACAACTCTGAACTTTCGAAGTTATTCTTACCAAACTTATGTAAGATCCACCTAAGAATGATAATACACATTCAATTTGAATTTCATCAATGTCTATACGACAGCTCCAGATTAAAAAAAAAATAATGCAAATTCCTAAAAGGTCCAAGCATGACCTTGACCTGTGAGCTAGGGACCTGTTTTTGCGCTAAAATTCGTCTTACTGTGCTACACAATTGTTCCAAGTTCTGACTGGATCCGCCTATCAATGCATAATCTTGAAGTAATAAATTGAAATGCTCAGTGTGACATACACATTTGAGCTAGTGACCTGGATCTTGTGCGCGAAACTTCGTCTTACTGTACTTCATGTGTGTGTCCAGTTATTTTATAATCTATCCAACATTGACAAAGATATGGACGGAGCACGCATATAAATGAACAATCATGAAATATAACCTTGATAGTCTTATTATCACCTTTGTCTTGAGCGCGACACCGTCATACTGTGCTTTACATTGCCACATATTTTTAACCATCCATTAATAACAAAAATATGAACTTGACAGGCTAAATGTGACATTGACCTTTGAAATAGGGACCTGGGTCTTGCGCGCGACACTGCCTCTTATTTTGCTACTTTTAAAATCCATACAGTAATAACAATGGACCAGACACACCAGTGTGGACAGACATTCAGACCGACAGACGGTTTAAAAACTATATGTCTTCCTTTGAGGGCATAAAAATAAATATAAAATCGCGCTTTATTTTAATTCATTAACTGTCTGGGTATTGATTAAAATGTCAATTATTTAATGTTATTCCAATTTATATGGAATGCATCTTGCTCATTCCCATTCAGACTCCAGAATTTAAAGCAAAATGGAGATGCATTTTAATTATATCTATATATGAAAATGTTTGTCAAGCAATCAAGTTACTTCAAAACTATTTACTGGTAATAACGTCTTGACAATACCTAGGGTTTTAGGCAACCATTAACAAATAACAAAAGTTACTGGAAACAAGATGGCCATGAAGACTCTATATATTGCTAACCTACACAATTGTTTTTTTTACAGGCTGAAACTATTTCACATTTCGTCGCTTTATTCGTCGCTTTATTGCTATAGTGCTCTATCTCCATTTTTTTCAAAAATGAGTTTTTTTATATCGCTGTATTCGTGAGAACGAGATCATTAATAATACGTAATCGGATTCAAGATTCAGTCGTCACAGAAGAAGTTGTTCGATTCCATTTTGCTCTATCTCCCATATTTTGTATAGAATACAGAAGAAGTTTTTCGATTCAATTTTGCTCCATCTCCCACATTTTTACAAACGGGTGAATGCTGTACTGCACCATCTCCAGGACTTAGAGCAAAGTAATTAACGATTTATATTTTTTTTAGCAGAATGATCTCCATACATAAAATTGCAAATAGCATTAACATTTAATTTACTAAAGTAAATATTTAATAATATTCATATCCTCCGTTTGCTGATAACCACTCCTGTATATTTTTGTCCACATACGTGCATAAATAAGTGAGAAAATAAAAGTTATCCTTTAAATACGTTTTTATCCAAAAAATGAAATTGGTAGTTAGAGCACTATAGCAATCAAGCGACGATTTAATAGGGGTATGATTAGAACAGGTTTCATGCCAAATATCTAAGAATTGTGGTTTTAGAGATACATTAAATATTAAAAAGACATATTTATAGCTAAAACAGTATTTTATTTTCTGAAATATATTAAAACATTAAAAAGAATGATTCCTTAAAACACAGAACTTGTTGTTTAAATTTTTTATTAAATTAAAAAATAATGTTACAATTGCTCACTCTGAGCACTTTGTTAACAATATGCCCTGACAGGCCCAAAGTTGCTCACCTGTGATACAAATGAACTGATCTGTTCTGTGCAGCCCAATATATTGTTCAAACAAATTTTCTGACCGAGTTTCATGAAGTGTGAACTATAAATGTAATTTTTAGAGTGCTAACAAGGTTTTACTACAGTCATATAAGGATAAATTTACCGCCCCTGACGGCCATGTTTTTCATCAGACCAGAACCATTTTTAAACTCAGTCAAGATAACATTAAAACAAATGTTCTGACCAAGTTTCATGAAGATTGGACTATAAATGTGACTTAAAGAGACGTGTTAAAAAGGTCAGCCATATAAGGAAAAATGCCTCGCTCTCTGGTGGCCATGTTTTTGAACCAAACCAAAACCATTTTCAAACTCGTACAAGGTATCAATCCAACATATCTTCTGACCAAGTTTCATGAAGATCAGAAATAAATGTGGCCTATAGAATGTTAAAAAGGTTTTACAAAAGCCATATATAGCCATATAAGGAAAAATGCCCCGCCCCCTGGCGGCAATGTTTTGAAGGAACCGAAACCATTTTCAAACTCCTCCAAGATATCATAAGGACAAATCTTCTGACCAAGTTTCATGAAGATTGGACAATACACGTGGCCTCTAGAGTGTCAACAAGGTTTTACTATAGCCGTATAAGAAAAAATGCCCGCACCCTGGCGGCCATGTTTTTCAAGCAATTTAATATTAAATCAATGCAACATTTACATTGATGTTTAAAAAAAATTAGGTTTCGACCATCGTTTCTATATACAATCCTCCACATGTATTATATATGTGGGTGAACTAAGACACTTGATAAAAAGCATGTGCTTGTTCGCGCTACTAGTACAGTTAATGATTCATTTTGCCAAAAAAATACTCTTGTTCTACGCTCGTTTAATGAAATGTGCACATCAATTAACAATGAGGATCAGCTAATCATATACTGAACAGTAAGCATCATATAATGAAAAGTGAGCAACATATAATGTACAGTGAGCATCATATAATGAAAAGTGAGCATCATATAATTGAGAGTGCGCATCATATAATGGAGAGTGAGCATCACATAAAGGAGATTAAACATCATATGATGGAGAGTGAGCATCACATAAAGGAGATTAAACATCATATAATGGAGAGTGAGCATCACATAAAAGAGAGTGAAAATAATATAATATACAGTGAGCAGCATATAATGCAAACTTATCATTTTATCATGAACAATGAGCATCATAAAATGGACCGTGAGCATCATATAATGGAACATCATATGATGGTAAATTATCGTCATACTATCATTAATTATTCACGTATTATGCCAAAGTAACATCATATACACATGTAATGTAAAATCTACATCGTGTAATGATAAATATAGTCATGTAATACACGTTGTCATTTTAAGGCAGCTATGGCGTTCCATATGCCAAGTTACTGTTCGTGTGTCGTATATATAGATATCGTAGCAGGAAATAAAAATAGAATTTATTTTGCAACAAAAAATAAAAACGAGCATTTTATATCTCGTTAAATCAGTGTTATACGGAATCCGGATAGTGTCATATATAATCTCGCCCTTCTTTCATCAAGGGGACACACGACACACGAAACGATACACGATATTTTGCGCGACAGTCGCGGCGACGCACGGTATTTTGCTTGACAGTCGCGGCGAAGCACGATATATTGCGCGCTACACGAAGCGACGCGCGAGAATGTACCACGAAATATCGCCCTTGTGTAGGTAGCCCAAAAGGCGATATATCGTGTTAAATATATCGTGCGTCGCCTCGACTGTTGCGCAAAATATCGTGCGTTGCCGCGAATGTCGCACAAAATATCGTGCATCGCCGCGACTGTCGCGTAACATATCGTGCGTCGCCGCGACTGGCGCGCAATAGTGTATCGCTTCGTGTGTCGTGTCTCACGTTGAATGGTCGACGCACGAAACACGAAGTAACGCACGATATTTTGCGCGACAGTCGCGGCGACGCACGATATTTTATTATTCAAATATCGCCCATATTATCCGAATCTCGTGTATCGCTGTCTAATTTCAGACCGCGACACACGACGCACGAAGCGATACTCGATATTTTGCGTAACAGTCGCGGCGACACGCGATATTTGTACTGTTCAGATATCGCTGTAATAATATCGCCTGTAGAATGTCGCGTTTTCGAAAAATTCGCCCTTTATGCGAAATCTCGCCCTTTGAACACGACCGTCGCACTTTGTGAACGCGACCGTCGCCCTTTATGAATGCGACCGTCTCCCTTTTATAGGCGATATCTCGCGACTGTCGCGCAAAATATCGTTCGTCGCCGCGACTGTCGCGTATCGCTTCGTGTGTCGTGTGTCGCCCTTGATGAAAGAAGGGCGAGATTATAAATGGCACTATCCGGATTCCGTAGTGTTACCATACCACATCTAGCGTTGAAATTCTGGCTATTGCTATCAGGAACACTGATTTTGTATGGGTTAACTTTATTTTACCAAATATTTTACGAAATATTCGTTGATTTTGAGTATTAATATTACTTTTATATTTTTCGATAAAATTAACAATTTACCAATTTAAAAAAAACTGCATAAGATTTTTTTGTCGAAAAATGATAGATATTGACCAACGCAATAAAATTGATCTTTGTCGATTAAAGATAAAAAAAAAATACCAACTCCATAACATTGATCTTTTATTGATTATCGATACAAATTGACCAACTCCAAACCAATGATCTTTTATTGATTTAAGATATAAAAAATATCTTTCGTCGATTAAAGATAAAAATTTGAAGATAAAAAAACACACCTCAAAAACATGCAACTTTAATTGATTATAGATAAAAATTAACCAACATCAAACAATTGATATTTTGTCGAGTCAATTCATCTTGAATATATCAATATGCTCATGATGACATGAAACTCATTCAGTGGGTAGGTGTATCGGTAAAACAATCATCTCGATTAACTTCAAGATGATTTTCGCGGAAATACGCATTGATGGATAATACTTTTCGACATAATGGCCATATGCGCCCATACGACAAAAAGGCGCTCAGCGTTACATATAATATTGTACATTATGTAATTTTTTTTTCTTTAAGAAATAGAAAAGATCACTGGGGCCCTAATACAGGATAATGAACGGTCAGGAACCCAAAATTGTATATAAACCGAAACCGATGATTGGGTCCCTGGAATGGGTTGGGGCTGCTTCAGTAACCGCTATTATATCATTAGACCCGAACTGAGATTTTTTATTTCTTAAAGTTTATTTCCATCCCGTGTATCAGCCAGTGTGTGATAAATTACTATAACAGAACTATCACACATTGACAACCATTGAGCAAAACTCAAAGTAAGTTCAAGTGCATAAAATGATCCCGTTTTCAAAAATGTTTTATACACAATGTTAGAGTTTTAAATTAGTTTTACATAATGATTAATAAAATATAATCTTTCAGTGTTAAAGCAAAGTCAGTGTCAACATCGGAATACAATAAAACAGAACCGCACACTGCAAATAATATGTGTGTAACCCTTTCGGTGACCTCATTCACAAATGTGTGCACGCGCGGTCCATTTTTAGCACACGCGGTATATATAATAATGTATTGACCGATCGATATTCTTTAGATTGCCTGTATTGTATTTTACGTCTTTAAACCTGTCATATACGAGTGAATACGAGTGTTCATGTATGCAGTGCCGGAATAAACACTGTGGAGGACCATAGCAGTGAAACTTTTTGGGACCCAAGCCCCAGGTCCCTAGTCGACCTCGTGCCTACGGGAACGCCAGTGCCCAGTCGATTTCACTCATTTAAATTGGCCTACCTGCGCCGTGGCTGGCAAGACATTAAATGTGACAATATCATTTTATAGGTATACGTATAATGTCATAATAATACCGTAATGCCAACACGACATTATACCACTTGAGTAAGAATTTCAGAAAACATTCGCTGTAGTCTGTATATTTACGTAGTTAACTATGTATCCCGAAATAAATAATATGAAACTTAAATGATGATCGACAAAATATAGTTACCGTTTGGTCCGTTCCATACCGTAAAAAAAGAGTCAACCGTTTACAATTAATTATCTATTTCTAAGATACGACTAACGAGTCGCGAACCTTAAAAAGTCGTTTAATATATAAAGAAAGTCAGTATTCTGCAAAAAGTCGTGTTTAGTTGCCATAGTAGCAAGCGTATTCTATCGCTCTTGCGTCATTCAAAATCGGTGACTTTTTTTGTAATTTTCAATTGAGAAAAGGTTCCTTTGTCGGTCGCGTTTGTGATCATTAAGCACCTGTAAGTCGTAGTGCAGAATAAAACAATTATTTCGTCACGGTCTCGTTGGGTCCCTAAAAGTCGCGGGTCACATAGACAGTTGCACATTCTGACTTATGGTTGAACAGGGACTCTGTGTATGTGAGGTACACTATTAATTTAATATATATGACCGTTATAGGTCCGTAAATTGGGATTGATGTTCGCTGTAAAAATCGATGATAATTCGCTGATTGATACAATGCGCGATATACTGTTCGGTACATTATAATAAATCGAAACCCCCACGTTTGACCACTGGCATAATAATGACAAAACAACATGACCACTATTATATCATAGGGCCATCAGTGGGACTTTCTATTTCTTAAATATAGACAAATACAAATGAATTTAAAAGCTTATCAAAGCACCCTTTAACTGCCAGCGGAATAGATGTGGTTTCCGATTATATCTACTGCCCACATATTTAAAAAATACCTGCTGCGTGGAAAACTGTTGACGTGGTACAGGCTGTAACACTCCGCCTTGTGTGCCGAAAACAGGGGAATTATTTATGTCCACGGGTCGGGTATTTCCAAAGGGCGAGCTCTGTTGCCCATCAACGGATATTAAATTCATTGAACTTTGTTGCGCGGTTCTTAAAGCAGGTGTTTGCCTTTGTATGCCCTGGCCGAATGGATTGGCACCCTGCGGTATATTTCTCTGGACCAGGCCTTGTTGACCAACCGCCTGTGCAAATATTCTCCCGCCCTGTTGTGTATTGCTAAATCCTGTCATTTGTGTCTCGCGTCCCGGACCAACATTCCCGCCAAACGTCTGCGAACCGGGATTTCCAAATCCCGTCCCAAGCCCTACCGCGGGGTTAATGGTCCTACGTTGCAGCTGATCCCCAACTGGGTCTGTCTGCCCCTGGGCGGTCCTAAATCCGGGGTTAACCCCTTGGAATTGTGTCCCCTGGGCATTAGTAGGCTCGCCTTGAAACTGGGTTAAAGCTGTGTCAAATGTGCGAAGATAAATCCAAAAGCAAGCATATAGAACTCTTCCAATGCGCATTTCCTGTATTCTTGTTCACGTCGACAGGGGTTGTATATAAAACTATTGCGATATCCTCACGATAACGTCATTGAGCATGCTAAAATTCGAAATTCGAAACACATATTAAATATCACTAGAAGGAAATTTTAAAGCACCCCTATGTATTATAGAAATTTAACACTCGTGTAACGCGTGATGTAACTAAATCCCATCTAAACTGACGGGAATCGCAATAAAGAAAGAGTTTGATGTGTTGCTGTGTTAAGTGTTCAGATATTCATCTTTTCCCGAGATGACCGTCAATATGTCAACGACGGTTGATGGCCGCTGATCACTAGACGTTGCGTAGCCAGTATCATTGCTAGTTCAAACAAACTACGATTATACTCTTACAAGTTAAACGATCACTCATGCTCATAATTTCTGTCTTGTCGTTGAAGCTTCCGAGTAAACATAATGTCCAGCGAAAACCACGCTGCAAGGACTTTGTTGATAAAAAGCTGCTTCCTTTTGGTTGAACAAGTAATAGCTTGACTCAGTGTAATCGAATGGCGGATATCACCATATGAAATTAGTATATGTTAATTGTGCGGACAAAGCCTTGATCTCCGGAATCGAACATAAAATTGCTTTGATATTGGCCCTCTTATATACTAATTGGACACCTCACACAAAAGACCAATCAAATTCTTCTTGGCCTTAGAAACTCCGCTGGATGAGGCTGTATCTCAGGTACAGTTTTCAATTCTTTTGGAATAATTCAATCATATTCGCTAAATTTACTTTTGTTTTATTTTGATTATATGATTCCATGTTATGATTTGGCATTAAAAGGCAACAATAGTAATAGTTCGTTACAACTTCACAATGCAAATCCCAACAAAAAACACGATTATATCAAATATGAAAAACAATCATACAATTTGCAAATGTTGTTAAGTTATTCGGATTGGTCTTGGCATAGTAAAGGAAAAGAGCCACAGTAAAATACATTTACTGACAACATGTATATAAATATACAATATAAGTAATCACCATACAAGTATAGCTTAACCTATGCAAAATATTTGAATTTGAGAAATAACATTCAATGTTAGTTATTTATAGTTAAAGGGGCCTTTTCACAGATTTTGGCATATTTTGAAGTTTGTCATTAAATGCTTTTTATTGATAAATGTAAACATTGGATCTTAAAAGCTCCAGTAAAAAGTCAAGAATAAAATTTAAAAAAGCAGCCGGTACCAGGGCTCAAACCAGTGACCCCCGGAGTCCTGGAGTTAGTCTGAAGTTAAAACACATTAGCACTCTCGGCTATTCCGCTGAGTATACACAGTTTAAGTATTTTATACCTTATATAAGCAATCTCCGTAGTTTCACAAATTTAAACGACAACAAGGGAACTCGCCAAATTATTCAATCGTTTCGCGTTGCAACGCTTTATAATTTTTAGGTTTTCAAATCGTCAAAAGATACATATAATGGCTATATTAGACGATGGTAAATGTTCAGTAATACTGTTTCCTCACAAATATCTTAACTAAAACGAAAATTTGCGAATCTGAAACAACTTTTTTCAATATTGTCAATTTACCAAACCGTGAAAAGATCCCTTTAAAACGCAAAAACGATAACTTTCACGACTCGCCCAAATGTGTTTTTGGAAACTGTTTCCTGGTATGTGATGCCAGTGAAACTGAAAGTAATAAACCCAAACCACAACACGACCATCCCATTTCACGTGAAAACAACACAAACTATGCGACCGTTATTGACCTTTATCTTCGTTTTGGTATCAATGAAGAATGCAAGTGCACGTGATTGATATTATTGATATTATGATCATTTATTATCATAAAATGCAAAGTTTAGGAAAATGTTGGAAAAGAAAAAAGCACAACATGTATTTTACAATAGAATACAACATGCAAGTATGTTTTCGCTTCCGATGGCTCGAACTTATATGTATCGATACAAGCAATATAACAAAACAAAATATATACATACATGTATGAGACAGCAACGAAAACCTTTCCAGCCAACTTGCCATCACGTTGGGACTAGCTACGCACTGCGTTTTGGTCACTATGTAGGTTACCGATGTTGGCCATTTAACACAGCGTTCGCTAAAGCGTGCGTCGAATGTCAATTAATGACCGTTAATTAAACCATTCGGAAGCGTTACGGCAACGACACGAGACGTCAGTTTTATTTCGCGCCTCAGCCTAAATACGTGATTATAGCTTTAATTAGGGAAATAAAGATATCACACATTCGAGTGCACATATGAGTTATAAATAACATATAACAAGGGTCCTTACACGTTAATTATTGCTCTAAATTCAGTTATCTAGATATTCGTTTGTACTGGGGATAATCAAACGATTACATCTGAAAATTTGGCTGGACGCGTACGTCTAAAAATGTGCTGGTTATTGAACAGTCTCGCCTTGGCGTTAAATGTACGCGTACGTCTAAAATGTGGGGTAAATGTTCATTTGAGCCGCGTTCTGAGAAAACTGGTCTTAATGCATGTGCGTAAAGTGTCATCCCAGATTACAGTCGTGGCATTTTTTTTCGCCACTAGCCCGGTTGGGCAACCAGCTTTGAAATTTCACCAGCCCGAATCAATTTTAACTAGCCCGAATTAAAAGTTATAATTCTGTTACATTTGTAACTATGTTTGTATTGATGAAACCTTGAACAATAAACATTAAACAAATAAACACTTGATTCTGTTTTTATTCACAGTTAATATCTTACAAAAAAATTAACACACGGTCTCCTGACATCTCCATTCCATCATGGTCATTGTCTGAGTCTCCGACATCCAGGTATGACATATCATGTATGCTTCTTAAGGTGGCCTGAAAAAAAACCAATTGTATAACATGATATACATTTTCCAAACACATATCTGAATAAAGTAAATAAAATGTCAAACTAATAATAATACCTGTGCATAAGACGTAGCACAAGGAGGCAACTTTCCTGCCCAAACTTCTGAGTATTCTAAATCTAAAACCACATTTGTAGCAGTATTTCTATTGCCTAAGCCACATATGGTTTGTCGCCGATTGGCCGATTGTACCAGCATCTAAAATGCAGTATAATACACCTTTGAATTTACTGTCAGGATTTGTACCTTGACAGATAAACTTTATCTGTAAAAAACTATACTTGTAAGTTAGTGCATGATATTATATTGCATATTTTTTTTACATTATGTATGGCATGCACATACCAGCAAGTCAGCATTGCAGGCGCATAATCAAATTTCTCAATACTTGGAGACATCAAAACGTAGCCAAGACTGATTATTTTTCCATGACATTTAGAATTTCCGTTTTGTTGTTCATATTTTGTGTTGTTACCTTCATTCTCATTTTCCGGTTGATGTTTGTGCGATGCGCCCTCAAAATAACACAGAAAATACATTAAAATAAATGTATCGCCGCAAGTTCTCCACCAAGTAATAATAATTGTTATAGCGTCTCGCGAGATCGACTTACAACACTGTTCAATAAGCGTCTAATCAATAAGTGCTCAAGGGAAATAACCAATGCAGTCTTGAATAGGTCACATAACCCCAAACCGGAACTCCTGTTTTTAGGGTTACATGCAGTCAGTTTGATACTTAGCACACATTGTTGAGTGCATGCTGCCGAGGATTTGTAAAATACATTGCAAATGGTTGGTTTTGGTATCAACTTGAAGGTATATTTGTAAGCAATAAGAAAATAAGCCATTTTTGTGCTCTACTTTTTGTGTTGATGGTTCCCGGCTTCGAAAGTAGGTCATACTATTTGAGCCCAAAATGGTTGTCTGCACAGCTGTCAAAACCGGTTTGCCTATTCTAAGGTAAATATTTTGAGTTTGCGCGTATAGAATTTAATGACATGCATTTTTTTCAAAAGATTATGCATTAATCTTTCCAATGATGTATGATGATATAGTGGGTATGCGCTTGATCATGGTAAAAATTGATATCGAACTTCAACTATTTTATATGTAATATAGAAGGAAATTAATTGCGCATGCGTAACCTTTAAGCACATCCGACCAAGTTAGTCGTCTGCCAGAATTTTGACATTTGACCATCAAAAACTCTCTGTATTGCAAAACATAACTGCCAGATGTCATTTTGACCCAAATAAGGGCTGTTTGCAATTGGGCTGTTGCACTTGGGGTCATAAGGGGGGTAAATGCTGGAAAATCACACCGAAACCTGTTCCGGAGACATATTCTAAGACTACTTAAACACCCGGTATTGTTTTTCAGTGCCATTTTGACATTAATTTGCATCAATCTCAATAATGAACCTAATGCATGTCTTTATTTCATCTGTATTTATTATTATTGTTTACTTTTTGAGCCTTTTTCTGTTAAAAATGCCCGCCAATTTTGGACCTACACTTCTATCCGCCTTCGCCTTCAACCCATTCAGGCAGATCTACTCAGAATAACACTACTTTGCCTTATTTTACCTGTTTGGATATCTCGCTGAGTTCAAGTAAAATCAAGTATTCAGCTGAAAACACAAAAATGATAATAATATTATGCTTTCTTTCCTGGAAGAATGTTGTTGCGATAGACCCTGCATGAAAAACACCAGGGAATCTGTATTTAAGTGACCTTAATATTATGCGTAAACCTAAGTGTGCATTTGTAGGCGGTGTCGAAATGGGTCTATAGCTCTGCCTGAACTGTCGTCCAATTGGTTTACAAGTCCGGCTGAAGTGACAGGCCATCAAAAACTGTACAGTGTGACTGATTCGGAGACGGCCCTCAACACTCGCCCAGTCGTGTCGAGAGGATCGGTGTCTTTGCAGGTTAGTACGCCGTTATTTTCAATTAAATCTATTGTAAAATGATTTCTTTGATATCCTGGCACACTTTTGTCACCAAAATTAGGAAATTTGTGTGTTTTACATTGACTGCAGCTCTGAAACCAAACTTTGTGGCGATAACTTTGCCGGTGTGCCCGACAATGTGATGCCGGCGTGGTGAATTAACCATTTGCAGCAAATAAAGCGAGAAAGACTATTGAAAGCTTACTCTAATTGTATCTAACTTACATTAGTTGGCACCGTAATGGGCAAATGCGCACAAAAAACCTTTTTTGTTTTCTCAGATTACACGGAATTGAGCACCCGGGCCAGACTGACACTTTCCGGAGCCTGCCCTAGACGGAACTCAAGCCGAGGAATCATAGGTCCAGGTGTGACAAAAGACTTAAAGCTCATGTCTGACGATGACTTTTTTTAGTCAGGAAGCCAAGTGTGTTGTTTTTCCATGCAAGCGAGCCCTTTTGTTGGGTCAAATGACATCAGCATTGCTGCTTCTACATGGATTTTACCTAAAATGTGCAAAAAAAATATAAAAAGTTTGTTCGAATCCAGTTCAAAACCTGCTTTGATGCACAAATATTGCCATTGATGATTTTTTTCACTTATTAAGCCATATGTAAGATAAGCTTTGCCTATTAGAATCGAAAGACATGCCTTGTATGGAGTCTAAGTGCTGCATGTATGATGTAACCGAGTTTGGCTTTTCTACCTTAATTCTTGACGCGAAACGCTGTTACGCATGGCGCTTTCAACGGCAACTTTTATGAATTAATCTGTGTGTCATTGTACCGGAACTTTGTGATCTTTCTCAAAACAGATTATACCTGTGGGAAAAGTGCCTTTAATTTAAATTTGAAGGGGTTGGGTTCTCTTAAAGGTCACATAACCCCAAACCGGAACTCCTGTTTTTAGGGTTACATGCAGTCAGTTTGATACTTAGCACACATTGTTGAGTGCATGCTGCCGAGGATTTGTAAAATACATTGCAAATGGTTGGTTTTGGTATCAACTTGAAGGTATATTTGTAAGCAATAAGAAAATAAGCCATTTTTGTGCTCTACTTTTTGTGTTGATGGTTCCCGGCTTCGAAAGTAGGTCATACTATTTGAGCCCAAAATGGTTGTCTGCACAGCTGTCAAAACCGGTTTGCCTATTCTAAGGTAAATATTTTGAGTTTGCGCGTATAGAATTTAATGACATGCATTTTTTTCAAAAGATTATGCATTAATCTTTCCAATGATGTATGATGATATAGTGGGTATGCGCTTGATCATGGTAAAAATTGATATCGAACTTCAACTATTTTATATGTAATATAGAAGGAAATTAATTGCGCATGCGTAACCTGAATAAGCGTCTACATGAAGCTATTTCGGACTCGTTACTAAGTTCGGACACGAAAAAAGCACTCGACCCATCGGGCTACCGGCTTAGAATTTTCACTCGACCGACGCAAAAATCACTCGACCCGGTCGACGGTCGAGCGGGTTACGGCCAAGACTGAGATTAGCCTGTGCAATGCGCACAGGCTAATCAGGGACGACACTTTCCGCTTGTATGGTATTTTTAGTATCAAGGAAGTCCCTTATTACCGAAAATCAAGTTTAGGCGGAAAGTGTCGTCCCTGATTAGCCTGTGCGGACTGCACAGGCTAATCTGTGATGACACTTTACGCACATGCATTAAGCCCAGTTTTCTCAGAACAAGGCTAATTTTCTTTAGTACACAAACATGGTTTCTATAAACAATCCATGAATGATGCGTGATCTTAAATTTTAATGCAACACTGTACATTTTGTAACCTATGAATCCACTTTCCCATGTTTCACAAGCTTTGTCCGTGCCTCGTAGCGCGATATTTTTCACAAGACATATTTTTTCACACAAATGCGGAGAAATTGATCTCAATATTCTCACGTTAAAGTGTGAAGAATGTAAATGGCCTTATACCTGGTTTGTAAAAGGATCACAATAGAAACATTTTAAAGCATGTTCAAAATTGTGTGAAAAATACATTAATGCATCTGTTCATAAGTGAATGAATTACACTTCGCTTAATCGGACTACATTGCTCGATTTTTTAAATATTATTAGTTACACCGTTAGTAACTGGTGGTGTATGGGATATACACCCTCAGTAATTTTTCGCTTTCGTATGGTATTAAATTACTGAGGGTGTATATCCCATACACCGTCAGTTACTAACGGTGTAACGATTATTTCCTTATACCTTATACGTATCCTAAATAAACAACAAACACAACGATATAAATTGAAAATACAGCTTGTATTTTGGTATCTATGCGTACGACCAGATGACACATTTATAACGTATGACAATAAACAAATGTGAACAATTCGCATTTTGATATAAATTTCATAACTCATACATGAAATAACGCTCATATAGTTTACACACAAAACTCAACAACAGACTACATTCCTGCAGATAATCATTTTCATGAGAAAACTTGTCAATATTTTATATCCAATAAAATATAGCCGAATGGCTATTCCACGAGCATGTTTACCCGCCAAAACAATACACTGAGCGACCCCTACAGGAGACTTTCTTATGCAAAGGAAAATAATTTTCCTCTTATTCGCTGCGCTCAAACTAGGAAAATTATATGTCTCAACCGTCTACTCGATAACCGTCTACTCGATTACTCGGGTAGTATGGAAATTACTAGGGGTGTATGAAAATACTCAATGGGCACGTGACCGCTATAAGCAAATCGGATTAGGTCATTTTTGTAGGACGTGAGATATTGCAAAATATCTTGAAACAACACAAAAACATATACAACCTACTCACCCTGTAGACTTCTCTGTGTTTTTTCAAGTAGACTTGGCTCGTTTATTTATGTATGTAAAAAGTGACGACCGTGAGTAACGACCGTTTTAATTTTCTGTCTGACAAATTTTAAGAGATTTTTTATATAAATTGATGTGTCCTAATTTGTTTAAACGCACATAAAGAAATAAATGTAAAACTTACGCGCTAGTTTTTTAACAATAATTAAAAACGTTTTATATGTTTGCTTCACTGCCCTTACATGAGACACTTAAAAGTTGAAAAATTTTGAATGGATTTTTCTGTAAAAAACATCAACACATTTGTATAGCAGTAAAATATGACATTAATGGCTGTGCTAACGATGGCATTGTCTGCAAAGAATTTTTTCGTTTATGTGACTTTTATTTCGGAAATATCTATTTTTTAAAGACTTACAAAAACGTTTAAAAAGACCTTATTATGAAATACAAAAAACGACTTTTAAGAATTTCTTTATTTTTTCCTGAGAATATCGACCCAGGAAATCATCCTCTGATACCATAAATCCCGCCCACTTAAAGATGCATACCAAGTATTTAGCCGCGCAAATCACAATGACGAGTAATAAATGTCAACAAAATGGCTCAAAAGGGCATCTTCGTGTCCAAAATATGGCTAATATAACACAACTGGTTTGTTTTGTGTTCTCGGTTAATGAGAAACTATTAAAAGAATCGTGTTCTGAGAAAACTGGGTTTAATGCATGTGCGTAAAGTGTCGTCCCAGATTAGCCTGTGCAGTCCGCACAGGCTAATCAGGGACGACACTTTCCGCCAAAATAGGATTTTTGCTAAAAAGAGACTTCATTTAAACAAAAAAAGTTATAAAAGCGGAAAGTGTCGTCCCTGATTAGCCTGTGCGGATTGCACAGGCTAATATGGGACGACACTTTACGCACATGCATGATGCCGAGTTTTCTCAGAACCTGACTCAAATGATCGATGAGGAAGACCTGCATGTTGACAATAAAATACAATATTCGCAGTTGTATCTGTATGAAATATAAAAGCGATAACTTTATCCAAAGAAATAATTTAACGTTTTTAAGAATATTATTTATTTGAAACAAGGTAATGCAAAACAATCTTAAGACATAGTTGTCCTTTTTATCCTGGCTGAAACGGCATGTTTTGTTATTAATAAAATGCGGAAACGGAAAAAGCGAAAATCATGCATTTTTTAGTTTAACCCATTTATGCCTAGCGTCTAGAAAAAAGGACTTGGCAAACAGCGTAAGAATTATCGTTATTTGCTTAAAGGAATTGCTGTAAGAAATATTCTAATATAGAAATAAATATACTTGGCATCCCTAATTTTGGACATAAATTGATCCAATTTAGAAGGATGGGAGAGTCCACTAGGCATAAATCGGTTCACTCTGATAACGGTAAATTGTTATAATATTTTCGTTCAACTCTGCACGACTCAGAATTGGAAATACATTTTGTTCCGCAACAAGATTGTCTATCATAAAATACGGCGTACCTCATGTAACTTGCTTTCAGGCACCAACAATGCCAAATTGCTGATACCATTTTTGGGGTCTTATTTTATTTTATTTTTCGTTCCGTGTAATAGAGGATATTGCCTCGTAACTTTGAAATGGAGGTCGGGGAAAGGGGAAGACTGGTTTATTTATCAAAAAGTTATTATTCCCAAAGCACCCGTGTTATAACAGTATCATGTGTATTCATCCGCCTTAAATTAGTTTCAGGAAAAGCCGTTATTTGTTATACGAAACAATAATTATCTTTAAAAAATGTATTTTTTAGTTTAACCCATTTATCCCTAGAATTTATGCGTCAAGAAAAAAGGCCTTGGCAAACAGCGTAGAATAATCGTTGTTAGCTTAAAGGAATTTCTGTAAGAAATATTCTAAATATAGAAATAAATATACTTGACATCCCTAATTTAAATAAATTGATCCAATTTAGAAGGATGGGAGAGTCCACTAGGCATAAATCGGTTAAAACACTCTGATAACGGTCAATTGTTATGATATTTTCGTTCAACTCTGCACGACTCAGAATTTGAAATACATTTTGTTCCGCAACAAGATTGTCTATCATTAAATACGACGTACCTCATGTAACTTGCTTTCAGGCACCAACAATGCCAAATTGCTGATACCATTTTTGGGGTCTAATTTTTTTTTTTTTCGTTCCGTGTAATAGAGGATATTGCCTCGTAACTTTGAAATGGAGGTCGGGGAAAGGGGAAGACTGGTTTATTTATCAAAAAGTTATTATTCCCAAAGCACCCGTGTTATAACAGTATCATGTGTATTCATCCGCCTTAAACTAGTTTCAGGAAAAGCCGTTATTTGTTATACGAAACAATAATTATCTTTAAAAAATGTATTCGGCGTATATCATGACTTTAAAAAAAAGTAGAAAATTTACTTTTCTAAGTAATTAAATTAAAAACAAAGGTTTTAGTATTGTGGTGTTCTTTTTATTACTTTAAAGGGATGGTCATCCAGATTGCTATATATCACGAAAGAAAGAAATTTTTTATAAAATACTGTATTTTTGTTACAATTATTAGTTTCTATTGATTAAAATATCACGACTGGTATACAACATTACTTGAAAAATGTTGATAAGTTTTCATATTTTCAGTATATTCGGTAATACAATTTTACTGAGTATGTCTAACAGGTAATTTGGAGAGTTCTGTTGATGTCGTTATATTTTGTGAAACTACGAGGATTGCTAATATAAAGTATTTGATTAAGACGCAGTTTTCTTTTCACACATTTAAAGGTATTATGGCATATGCGGCAAGCGTAGCTTAAGCCCAGTCTGCGCACTTGCACAGTCTTGTCAGGGGCTGCGCTTTCCTCTATCAGCAAGCTCGCACGGTTTTGTTGTATGTCCTGATTATCCTCGCAAGTATACAAATCCCATCAAGACTGGGCGGATGAGCAGGTTGACTGGAGCTTCGTTCGCAGCGTATTGCATAAGTCCCATTTCCACATGACGCGGGTCTTTAAAAATCTCATTTTGTCTTGTAAATGGAATACAAACCACAATACTTTCCGATAAAATGTCATTTATAGCAAACTGGCAAATGTCGGTAACGTATTGTGGCTTGCAGGAAAGATTTTCAGACAGACTGACCGCGATCGTCACACATGTGTGGCTAGATAATTGAACGATTTCCTTTTTATCATGGGTACTATACTGTTTCGGCAGTTAAGTCTCACAATTCAAGACAAATGTCATTTACCGATAGGTTTACATAAATTTCTTTCCTTAAAATTCGCGTTCTTTGATGTTTTGAAAGCAACAATGTGTCATCATCATAAGGCGTTTATGTACAGTACATTCCGTCTTCCCCTGACGATTTAGTGACCCAGCATTGTCCCTGAAAGTCTTAGGGATGCCGGTAATTCGTAATAGCAGAAACGCAGATAACGTCTGTTATCTACATGTACGTCTCTAGTAAGTGTAACTGGGCCAAAATAAACATGCAGAGAGTAGTCCGCATTTCCATGCACTGATTATTGTTACATCATATACTACAAAGACGCGGTGATGTTTCCATTGTTTTAGGGCATTACGCGCAAATCAGCCAATGGAATGAATGGAGTGTATTCAATCGCGTCTGCTGTCGTTATGTTAAGGTCATTTAAGGTGAAACGCTGGGTTAAATATTTACGCCGAAAAAACAATAAGACGCAAACATACACACACACCACCACCATTTAATTGGTTTACAATATTCATCAATTAGTTTATCTACAAATATTAACTTTTTAGAAAATATAATGTCCAGCGGGTACAATGACCCATGTTTAAACCAATTTTCCTTAGTGTTCCTAAATTTTAAAGCGAGATTATACGATTCTGTCAAATATTTATTAATTTATATAAAATGTGTAAACAACTTATCAAACATTTATTTCAATATAAATTAAAATAAAACTTAAGAAGAACATGTGTCGAAAAATGCGAAATAAGGCAATTATTTAATTCTGAAATCGAAACAGTCTGTACAGTCGAAATAGCCAGCATGTAAATAACGCATGTACGATGTGAATCTCAATTTAGTTTTACGGTTATTTTAAATTCCTGCAACGGTATCTATTCATACGACACACGAACACGAACTAAAAATACGAATGCTTCGGTTATTGTAGCAAAATATGTACGAAATATCTTCGTCACAATCGGCTCGTTGCGCTAATTTGTCTTTGCTACATTTTATGAAATTCCTCCTCAATGTATAACTTTTCTTTCCTATTTTGTGTTATTGTAACATATTTTATCAATATATTACAAGTAAATACTTGTAAAAAAGTCGTATAATCTCGCTTTAAGGCGGTTTAAGTCGTAATCAATCCACTAACTGAACGTTTTTTCGATTTTTGTGTTTAGTGTTACAAATATAAAACATGACACTGACTCGTTTATTGGTTTATTATAAAGATCATTATAATACATGTTAATTATAGAATTTGTTTATTTATTGTAGCTGAAATAACAGCGGAAAATTTCTTTGTGTCAGTCGGGCACACCGAGTGATAGTAAGCACTGTGTTCGAATGGGCACGACATATATGCGAATATTAAATATCAGGAGCGAAATGAAGACTTAAAGCTGTACGCGCATCGCTCGCGCGTTTTTGGTTAGAATTATTCTGGGTTAGTCACGGAAATATTATAAGCGTTTTTTATTTAGATGACTTTCTTGTATAAATCAAAAGACGTGCACGTAAACAAAGTTACATAAAAAGTCACATACCTACCGACCTACGTGCAAATTTTACGGGTCATGTTATACTATACAATATATTTTCAAAGGATGGACCTTATAAAGTAGGTTTCATTTGATGATGATGAACTCTAAAAGTTTCCAGTAGTGTTGTGGTAAAGTAAGTACGAGTTGGTTATTTTGCGCTTGGACTGTTATTTACATTAAAACTTAATAAAAACCATGACGTGATGTCAGTAACGCAACGCACATTTATGCGGCTTCCATAATCTCAACCATATTTTTTTTCTATTTTCTACGCTATTGCCATTTTAAAGGGACCGTCAACCACAAACGACGAAAAAAAAGAAAGTTCTAAAATACCGTATTTTTTACAATTATTAGTTTATATTGATTAAAATATCACGACTGATATATTACATTACTTGAAAAAAAATCTTATTTTCAGTATATTCGGTAATAAAATATCTCGATGTGAAATCGAAAGTACATCGCGAAAATTGGTGACATAACGATTTACACACAATAAATAACGAAAGTAGATTGATAATTTTATATATAAAATACATGTATATACAATTGACTACGCATGCACAATTTGAATTCCTGGGTTTACCACGTGACGATGATGATCAATCTACTTGCATTTTATATAGTTAAATGGTAGTTATCTAATAGACATACCCGGTAAAATTTATTACCGAATATACTAAAAATATGAAAACTTAACAACTTTTTCAAGTAATGTTATATACCAGTCGTAATATTTTAATCAATATAAACTAATAATTGTAAAAAATACGGTATTTTAGATCTTTTCTTTTTTCGTCGTTTATAGTTGACGGTACCTTTAATATCTTGGGATCCGATAGTACTATAATGACATAGCAGAACGTACATGTTTTTATGGAACACGCTCATAAGGACTTGATAAGTAGGGCCTATTCTGCATGTCATGTCTACTCCAGTGAATGCTTGGTAAACAAAGAATTGCAACATTTGAACTATGTTAGGTTGCAACGATACTAGATATTTTCTTATGAACAAATTGCATTATTAATTACAGAAATGATCATATTTATTCCCAGAATGAAATACCTAACGTGCGTATCCTTAATATATTATGTGCTTTAATGCTGAATATCTCACAACACATATTACTTGTTTGTTATCAAATCATTCTTAACACGTGGGTGGTCCACTTATTGCGAGATAAAATGAAAAAGAAAACATGAGTCACGTTTTATTAAAAATCAAAGTAAAATATCTCACCACATGAGATGATATATCAGATCTAAGAAAATGTAAACATAGAAGGAAATCATGTTAAATAAAGGTTTAATGAGTTTTAACGTTACAAATGTTTTATGGAATACATGGCAATAATGTATACGAGATATAATATTAGTTTATAACAGCTAAATGAATATGTGTGAACGAAACATTACATGCTTTTATATGTCATTAGTTATGTGATAATATGGACGTCCGCTTTGTACAAAATATTTAATTTCTCAGAATATTAATTCATCAGAACAGTGCATGTTGCTATCACAAACTACGTGTTAACATATACTTAAACCTTTACGACTTTACACACTGAACAATAAGTATATCGTAACATAATATATCCTTATCATTATATATACAAAGTATAAATGCAGTTATTAAACAACAAATATTAAAGATCCATCGAAATGATTTTGTATACAGTTGATAAGTTTATAACGCGGAAATGTTCTATCAATATTCACAATTTCATTAAACTTTAGATATATTCGACCATATCAAGTTGAAGACCATGTAATTTCAGAAAGGCACATTCTATTACACTCGTGTACTAAATTTTATTTCCATATCGTGAATAAAAAACGTGTTTTGTTGTTATAAACATGACAGTTTTATCATGAATTGCACCCTGTCAGAAGAACTGAATATGTAATTACTAGTAGTTGGTCTAAAACCTGTAATATGGTAATACCGGTATATATGTACACACAGAGCTAAATATTTATCTAAAGGTGCTAACCTGATAAAGGTAACATATCAAACGTCAGAATTCAACTACTTTTCCAATGCAAAGATGCCTTAAGTTTTAGGTTGCCTAAAATTACCCTACGAACAACATTAATACAATTACTGAACAGTTGTATTTAGGACAAATTTACGTCTAATGTATAAAGACGACTGGCTACGACCGCGTATGGTTACTATCAGTATATTTAGTTGAGTAATTTGTGTTAATGATATCAATCATATGCTGTTTTTAGTTTTTCCCCAAGCATAATTTTTGAACAAATCGTTTTGCCAGTTGGTCCTTCAACTTATATTCAGTCATACATTTGGCAAAAGTCATCAATATCCATATGCAGATCAGCATTTATTCCGCTGTAATCGTGAGCAGGAAATCGACATGACGGACACAGTCGATTGCTGGTCTCACTTAGAAGCCAATTAATCACACAGGCGTCGTGAAACGTGTGTTTGCAAGGCAGTCCGCGTAAAATTTCGAGTTGTTCAAAGTCCTCCAGACAAATAACACACGATGAGTCAAAGGTAAACCCATCAGGTGCGTGTCGCATGACATTGATATTCTTTACGCTAGAAACGCCGGATATGGTACATGGGATTCCAGACGTATTAACTACTGTCGATTTACGTATATGTGAAATGTTTTCATCTGTGTCTTTCATTCTACAGTAACCTTTACATGTAACGTCCTTACTATGTTTCCAGACTGGAAGGAATTGAATGTAATCATGCGAAACAAGCTCGATCCGGATATGTTCTCCATTAAATTCTAGCCTCAGTGATCCGCTGTGTCGTAGTAACATGTTTGCATATAAATGCGTTAATCGTTGCCTTTCATTATCTTCTTCAGAAACATGATGTTCTAAATTGTTCGATTGTTCTACACCTTCACCAGTCACAGACACTCGTCTTCCGTTAGATTCCTGTCTTTGAGATTCATTTCCGTTCACCTCTGAGTTAGTATCGTCTAATAAACCGGCATTCGTCGGGGAGAGTGGTCGAGTCTTGAAGTGGTTTGCTACACAAATGAAGGTGATAATTCCGACCAAAACACTGGAGGGAATTGCGAGATTATTAGAGCAATAAAACAAGTCATTCCGCAAGATCGAGACAGTTTGAGAAAGAATTATTGTTCGCATTGGTAGAACTATAAATTGTATCAGCGTTTTCATGAAATTAATTTTCAATAATAACCAAGTAATCATACATGCAAAAAGGTGAAAAACATTGTACTTGCATATAACATAGACGAGTTGAAGCGATACTTTTAAAATGCGACCTTTTACGAAACACACTTCAAAACAAACAATCATGTTGATACATATCATGCTTATCTTTAACACATCATTCAGTGTTGGATACACTGTAGTCAAGACAAAATCGAACCCTTCATAAGTAATTTGGTCACCTTTGTGCTGGCCGTAGTTATAAGTCATCTGACGTGTTATGATCAAATAAGATGGTAATGCTGTCATCTGGTATGTGTCAAACATATATTTTCCTGTATCTGAGTCTGCGTTTACTATACCTATTTTAACTCGTCCTGCATACTTAAAGGCCAATGACGAAAGACAGAATGGCACACTTTGATCTTTTGACACATACAGAACCCGTACTTCTGAAATGAACACATCGGGAAATTCAAGCCAGTTCTGCGTCAGCTCGTTTTTGTCTCGAACGACTGTTAGTCCTTGGTTCACCTCCTGTTTCAGCCATTTAAATATTGCATTGGGTTCTACTGTATATGGGTAAGTGTATGTTATTGGATTACAAAATGTGGCTTCTTTCTCATTGTGTGACGGCGTTGCTAATACAAGTCTCGAAGAAGTCCAGCCTTTCTCCTTGCAAAATCTAAAACGTTAAAGTTTTGGATACAACTCATAAGAACGTGGACATTATCATAAAAATAACCCAACATTATGTTTAACACAACTATGGAAACACAATCAATATTGGCTTTTTGAAAACAACATTTGTATGCCAGTCATGAGGGAAGAAGTTTAAAGTTCATAATTATATCAAACTGGATACACATCTGCTATACTTCTCCTTCAAATATTATTTATTTCCTTATAATTATTAAAAATGTCAGACCAAAGTTCTAAATATGATTAAAGTTATATATAAGTAAATATATTATTTAGCTTTATTAATTGTAAATTAACCGCTTCTAGCTTACTTAAACATTCTTTATTATATGAGAAAAGAAACATTAATTAAACGCATGATTAAACGCAAATCAGTTAATTTAGTCTTGAATCTGTCAATATATGTTTACCTCGTATAATTAACGCAATTCAACCGACCAAACTTGACTCCAAACTTGCTTAATTTTTTCCGCAATTCGTTCCATACTCGTTCAGAGATCATTTTCTGTTGCACAATTATTTCTATTAACCATATATTGTCTCTTTTGTCATACACCTATAAATAAAACGTACGATTCAATAGTATACATAATAAAGGGTGGTTGAAAGTTTATGTATCGACATTAAAGCGAGATTATATTACAATTAAACACATATACAAAATCGTATAATCTCGCTTTAACAACAATTGAAACCATATTTGAAAGTACCCATAATGCATACATATGAATATATAAATTTCATCGAGAAACTTTTTTTATATTTTGTATTTTGTCAATAATTTCGTTCTTGTGTTCGTTTTATCGACATATTTTTTTTAAATAAGGCACTTTTAGTGCGTCTTTATTTCTTATGTACATAAGCGCAATTTATTTAATGCCATATATTACCTGCTCGCAAAAGGAAAGATAGTTAGTAAAATTCTCTATAGACGACCCTTCACTTGTGTTCCTTTGTAGAATCGCCAGTTCTTCGTTACTGATTGGTCCTGGAATTCCATGAATTCAGATAATTTACATAGTCTCACATTTAATATATAAAGAACATAAATTTACACACCATGCAACATAACTGCAATATGTATGAAAGCCAAACGTGAACAGCGCGAGTGTACGTTGTTTTAAGAGTCTGAATATATGTAGTCACTTATCATACTTAAGGCAGACTTGGTATTTATGATTTTATACGTTTCGTTCATGTTTTGCCGAGTGACCACGAAGTTAATAGATAAATGCCGAATTCGATAATTTTATATTAATAGTTATAATTTTCGAAGATCGGGAAGTTTAAGCAAAATGTGACCGATTTATTATCATAATATTGTGATATGCTTGTGTCTGTGGTTTTTAAGCAACTATAATATACCAGGAAACGAAACTATTTCGTGTGTTTCTTCATCATTATCATTAATTTACTGAGGTCGTGATTGAGGTATACAATGTAAAACTTTTTAGAAAGGGTAAAGTTAATAACAAATGTGGTTCGATTTGTGTGCTTGAATAAAATGGATCATTTTGTGGCACAAGTTGGCGTTACTAAGGTAATTGGTCATACAAATTGGTGAAAATGGATTGGTTGACTTTTCGAGTTTTGGCAAATTGACAAAAAAAAATGTTTCAGATTCGCTTATTTTCGTTGTAGTAAGGTTATTTGCGAGGAAGTAATACTATGCATTTACCACGCTCTAAAATATCCATTAAATGCATCTTTTGACAATTTGAAAACATGACAATTATAAAGCGTTGCAACTTGACAACTTTTGTGACACTACGAGGATTGCTTATATTAAGTATAAAATACAATAACCATAGCATGCGGACGGATATCCTAATGGTCTAAGCGATGGACTTTCACTCTAAGGGTCAGTGGTTTTAGCCCAGTTAAGGGTTACTTTTTCTTTGTTTAATTTTATTCTTGTGTTTACTAGAGCTTTTAAGATCTAATTTTTACATGAATCAATATAAAGCATTTAATGAAAAACTTCAATACATGCCAAAATATGTGAAAAGGCCCCTTTAATAGTAACCGCCTCACTTAAAAGGTTTGTTTTCTTTGATATTTTTAAATGTCTGAGAGTTCCTTAAGGTCAATCACGTACTTAGGACGTGAGCTTAATTGTGAAACATCGATGAGGTAATTAAGGATAACATCGCGTGGGTTCTAAGAGGGTTTCACTACGCGTGCGTTATCGCATTTGTTTAATGATATATTTGTTTAACCAGCGAGGCTGTGAACGTTATGTTGTTTGTTGACAATGTCAGTGCAATCCATAAATTTATTTAACAAAATGGTTGTTATCCTCAAGAATATATATTTACATTTACCTGTAGCCTTGATTTTACGGGCAAATTCTGCCTTCTCATAAAGATGTGAATATTCGACTCCTCGTTGCTCCAGTATAGCCTTTAAGCGTGCGCCTGGCATGGACATAAGCTCTTCTGGTTGCCCTCGCCATGATGCCCAGTCGAGGGTCCGTAGAACGATAATCAACATCGCAAGGTACACAGTGAATAGACCCAGCTTTAGGAATATGGAAAAGATGTGATAAACGTAAGTTATTTTTAAATATACTGCTGCTTTCAGTAATACATGACAGCGGCCGATATGCGGGCTGGGCTGAATATCAGTTGGCTGTGTTTTACTCGAACTAAACACACTTATCTGTTATATTCGGCGTGTATGAATACATTAAGTAACAAGGTGAGCGATGGGCATATTAAGTAGTTTGTGATGATAATGTAATTTTATTGTGTTTTTTTTTAATTACAAGAAAACATAAAATATATATGGGAACGTACAAATACTGTATTTGTACCTGTAGCATTAATAAGTTTTTATCTAATATTTCTTAGGTATATATATGTTCTGCCATGAATAATAGAAAAATCTTAACAACTTTATTTTAATTGGGTTGGTTAAATGGTCAACATTTATATCTTATTGTCATGTTCGTTTTTCCGTCCGACTCAGAACAGTTCCCGTTTAAAAACCATTCAAAATATGTCGACCTTAACATGGCAAGAATATCAATACATTACCTTGACTAAAAACGCCATAGTTGACTGCAAGCAGACTTCAGTTGACAGTAGTACTGAATAAATAGTAGATAAGATTAATTTAATTAGTTCATTTATTATATATGAACTAACATTTTGTTTTATATAAATATAAAATTAATCTTATACTGTCCATATAAAACAAAACTATTACATCAAAATCAAATGGGGTTATTCTCGAGAATATTGGACAAAATACTTTAACATTTTATCATTACGTACTCTTTTAACAATTCTGAAAATGTTGTCCAGATACAGTTGAGTTTGCGATTGTGTTCCGCAAGGTTGCGATTAATAAAGATTGCGTTTTTAACCGTTTTAAACCGTTTTTAAGCGTTTGTTTGCGATTGTTTGCGTTCATTTTATTGCACATGCGTAGCGATGAAAACCGATGAAAAGGCGGGGCGTGTGTGCAATATAATTAGATATGTCCTATTTATAGATTTACAGTACGACGTATACGCATGCAAAAAAAGAGAAAACCCGCGTGTTTTTTTTATCAAATGCGCGGTAGACAGATTTGATTTGTAAACGTATAAGTCTGTGTTGTTTTTTGAAACAGCATCGTCTAAGGTATGATAACCATAAAAAAATTCTTCACAATGGCGAACTATGTAAAAGACCGAGCCAGTCCGATTGAGACTTCTAATCGAAATACCTCGACCTCGTTGATTTTCATTGATAACATTTTCAACAATGGCCGCCCCCCATGAGAGTCTCGAGTCAAAACTTTCTTACTGCATAAATTGGCTTGTTTCGCTATTTAGAAGCTGTCATTTATGATATATGAATTATTTATTCACTAAATCTCCGCTAATGACAACAATGGATGGAATTCGAAGGATATATTCGATGTGAATGGATCACTTTCTACAACAATGGCTTCGCTCATGAGAGACTTGATAATAGTCGTGTCAAAACTTTCTTAGAGCTTAAATCGGCTTATTTCGCTATTTAGTAATGCAACAATAAATGGAATTCGAAGGATATATTCAATGTGAATGAAGCACTTTCTGGATCTCGACAGCTTGACAAGGCAAAACTCGCATACTGATGATACTGGTATTTTTAGTTATCCATTTAAGTCACATTTTGCTTTATAAATTTTGTTCGAGCATTTTGCGACTTATTGAATGGCTATGATACAACATGTCATATGGGATTTGCATATCACCAAGCTGTCCTGAAATACAACATTGATTACAAACTCTTTACTCAAATAACTGGTTTTTATAAATTCTTTCTTCTTTCTATTTAAGTAGTTGATATCATTATAGTCCAAATAATTAGACGTAATTTACCGTTTAGTCTATGAATATCGACCTCATATTTATAGGAGTAGATATTATGTAAAAGGGGCCTTTTCACAGATTGACATGTTTTGAAGTTAGTAATTAAATGCTTTGTATTGATAAATGTAAACATTTGATCTTAAAAGCTCCAGTTAAAAATCCAGAATAAAATTCTTCAAAAACAGTAGTCCGCAGCAGGGCAGGGCTCGAACCAGTGACCCCCTTAGTCCTGGAGTAAAAACGCATTAGCCTGCTCGAGCAATCATTGTAGTTTCACACAATTAAACAACAACAACATAACTCTGCAAATTATTCAATCGTTTCGCGCTACAACGCTTTATAATTTTTAATCGTTAAAAGATGCATATAATGGCTATAATGGTAAATGTTCAGTAATACTGTTTCCTAAAAATAACATAACTAAACGAAAATTTGCGAATACGAAACAACTTTTTTCAATTTTTGTCAATTTGCAAAAACGTGAAAAGATCCCTTTAAAGTTAAATGAACTGTATCCCAGAGACATTAAGGCGATTGTGGCCAGTTTAGATCCAGTTAAGCCTGCAGTTGCTTGAAAGCTGTTTGCTTAATAGCGGTTTTCTGACAATGACAACTAGTTTAACTGGATACTGATTAGACTGCCCTTTTCCTGTGACCTGGCTAATTAAATTCTGAAGCTTGTAACAGTTTAACGTTAATGTTACCAATGTGTCAGACCAGGGCCTGAATTTTGAAATCTAGGACATGCATGGCCAGAAAATATCATTTAAGATTATACATTTTTTCAAACACATACAAATGCATACAAATATAAATAGTAAAATGCACTAAGTCAGAAGGCATTTGACTTCGGCTGGTGCCTTGGCACACCAGGTGTTTCGGTTGCAATAGTTTGATGGACTCACTACTTGGATGTGTAGTTACATTATTTACAGTATATCAAACAGTATTTAGCATGATTCTTTCATAATATAAATAATATATACAATTAATAATTGACGACGTTTATCAAACAAAACATTTATGAAATGGAAGTTTAAAGATAGAAATAAATAATGCAAGTTTTATCAGATATTCGTAATAATTTCCAATAAAATTGAGTGTCTGAGCAATGTGGATTAATGAATATATCGGATAAAACGAACACTTGTCTACACTTGAATTATGATTTATTTTTGAATATTTTATGCACTTAAGTTTAGCCTTAAAGCGTTTTTATAAGCAGTGTCCCTCCCCAAAATCAATGAATTATTACTTGTCATTCATTTGTGTAATGGTATACAATAATTTTGTGGTAGAATATTTGAGAAAAACATTAGAAACGAAACTTGTCAGTGATGAAATTTTCCATATGGTTATGGAACTTACCGATCGTCGGTTTCCGAAAAACAATACGTCACGGTTTCCAAAAATATGATGGTTGTGCCCAAAGATTTTGGTGTTAATGAACATAACTGGTTTATATTTTAATAATTTCGATTCTCATTAGATTAATAGGTAATTTCAAGGCTGATAAACTTGAAATATGCAAGCTATTCTTTCGTTTTGCATATGTCTGTCGATACATCTGTACAATCGGTAATTTCCGTAACCACTCGTTAAATTGTAGCAGACACAAGTTTAAATTAAAAAAAATATGTTTTACACTAATATTCTACCCCTTTCTTGCTAAAAACTAATGCATGAATAATTTAAAAGTAATATTGCATTGTTTTCAGCCAGGAACTCTGTCTATGACCGCGAAAAAACATAAAAACGTTTTGATTTACGATATTTACTTTATAAATAGCTTGCGTGTGGCATAGCATTGCATGTTCCGCAAGATAAATATCTCGACTTAACTTATTGGATGATTTCAGACTGTTTCATCCAATCAGAAAATAGCTTTTAAACGTAATTTAGACCCATTTTTAGCGAGATAATTAAGTACCACTTTGTATACACTGCCAAATTGTGACATAACAAGTTGCCTCCCTTGTTGGTTCATGCTACTGTATTGTAATGCCCCCCTTCGAAGAGAAGAGGTTATATTGTTTTGCACATGTCGGTCCGTATGTCCGTCCACCAGATTGTTTTCGGATGATAACTCAAGAATGCTTATGCCTAGGATCATGAAACTTCATTGGTACATTGATACGACTCGCAGATGACTCATATTGATGTTGAGGTCACTAGGTCAAAGAGCAAGGTCACGGTGACCCGAAATAGTAAAATGGTTTCCGGATGATAACTCAAGAACGCTTATGCCAAGGATCATGAAACTTCATAGATACATTGATCATGACTCGCAGATGATCCCTTTTGAATTTCAGGTCACTAGGTCAAAGATCAAGGTGACCCGAAATAGTAAAATGGTTTCCGGATGATAACTCAACAACGTTTTTGTCAAGGATCATGAAACTTCATAGGTACATTGATCATGACTCGCAGATGACCCCTAATGATTTTCAAGTCACTAGGTCAAGGTCACAGTGACTCAACTTTGAAAAATGGTTTCCGGATGATCAAGTCAAGAATGCTTACGCCTATAATCATGAAACTTCGTAGGTACATTGATCATGACTCGCAGATGACCCCTATTGACTTTCACTAGGTCAAAGGTCAAGGTCTCAGTGCCAAAAAAACGTATTCACACAATGGCTGCCACTACAACTGACAGCCCATGTGGGGGGCATGCGTGTTTTACAAACAGCCCTTGTTTCAAAAAGGGCTTTCATGTAGTATACTTATATTGATATTTACAAAATTGATGCATATGAATGATATACTTTACTGAAATCATTTTAATGATACTGAAATCATGACAATGAATTAATACTAATAATTATTTTATATATTTTGCTTGATACAATCATGTACATCTATATCAAATGAAATCATACTGTAACTTCAGTGATGAATTTCAGTGAATTAAATTAAATCCAAAATATTAAAACTCCTATATTTCTCCCGCAGCGCGCACACCTAAACATCCTTCTGTGTACCTATTCAGATCCAGATAGGAAGATATGACACATAATTATGTATCATATTGTTCAGAGGGGATGATTTTACCTCTGTTGTATCAATGTATTGTTTTACTTCTTTAATCAGTGTGTTTAAAGATATATAAACATAGCTCCAGGGTCTTTGATTCAGGCAATCAGTATTTCATATCCTGATCTCTTTTTCTAATGGATATTGTAACTAGTTCCTTACAGTCAAATATATGTTAAGTAGTATCTGTACACATTGGTAGATTAAATTTGAACATCACATATTATTTTTTGTTTTAAAAAGATATAGTTCAAATGTTCATACTAGATTAATTTAGAACCTTAGTCATGTCACGGAGATCTAGAGTCCGTGGTCATGTGGTAATAAAACATTTTTAAATATAACCACTTTTATATGGAGTCCTGACCAGATCTCAAATGCATATCCCTTTTCTCTGTCACCCTGGTCATCTCCTATCAAAATGGCAAATTATATGCAGAACCGTTCTTTATACACAATGGTTGAATGAAAAAATTGACATCCTTTTCACATGGAAATTTCACTTTGACAGTCATGGAAAAAGAGCCTGCACAACACAGATAAAAAATACTTTTTATTTGTGGATAATCCCATTTCTTAAAACTCTGTGTGCATAAAAATCTCAAGTCTTTGTGTATTGTAAACATACACACAATATTGCAGGTTCATGATAGCAATAAATAATAACAAAGCTATCCCTACTATAAAGCTATGGCAAAGCCTGTGAGAAAAATTTGAACGCATTGAGTGTAATCAAACAACGTGCTCATGGTGAGCTTTTGTGATCGCTTTATGGCCGTCGTGAGCCGTCAACATTTGCCTTGTTAACTCTGTGGATGCCACGTTTATATTCCAATCTTCATAAAATTTGGCCAGAATATAAGTCTCAATGATCAGTTCGAAAATGGTTACAATTGGTTGAAAAACATGGCTGCCAGAGGGTGGGGCATTTTCCTTATATTGCTATAGTAAAACATTGTTAACACTCGAGAGGTCACATTTTCCGATCTTCATGATTTTTGGTCACAATATTTGTCTAATAATATCTTGTTATCTCATGTGAACGACTTTGGGTCTTTCAGGCCCTCTTGTTTGTTCATCTTACCATTTGAAGAAAAGATATCATTGCACAGATGTCTTTTACTTTAAGAATGTGTTATGCTGCATTTCTTATGTGGCTTGTTCGGGGTATATTGTTTAGCACATGTCAGTCAGTCCGTCAGTCGGTCAGTCCACCAGATGGTTTCCGGATGATAACTCATAAACGCCTAGGCCTAGGGTCATGAAACTTCATAGGTACATTGATCATGACTGGCAGATAAACCCTATTGATTTTCAGGTCACTAGATAAAAGGGTAAGGGGCCATCTGCAAGTCATGATCAATGTACCTATGAAGTTTCATGATCGTAGGTTTAAGCACTCTTGAGTTATCATCCGGAAACCATTTTACTATTTCGAGTCACTGTGACCTTGACCTAGTGACCTGAAAATCAATAGGGGTCATCTGACAGTCATGATCCTAGGGCTAAGCGTTCTTTAGTTATCATCCGGAAACCATCTGGTGGGCGGACGGACCGACGGACCGACATGTGCAAAACAATATACACCCTCTTCTTCAAAAGGGGAATAAATATAATTTGAATTCAATTTTCCAGGAAAACGACGTTCACCGTTTAGAAGTAATCGGTCTAATAATTTGGAATAGGAATAGACCAGTTGATGAGTGACGTCACGCGCACCTGCAAAGTTTAGCTACGCCCACTGGTTGGCAAAAAGAGGTGGAATTCATATACGCGCATACAGAAGTTTGACAAATCATCGGTTTTATTGATAATCATGCACAATATCAAATATAATTTTACTAATAAAGTCTGAATAAAACATTAGCATGCAAGGAACTGCATTTTTCATTTTGGAACGATTATATTGTTGTTATTAAGTTTTACTAACAACGAACTCGGGAATGTAACTCAATCTAACAGCTCGGTATGTCGTTACCACAAAAACTCTACTAAGTACTTCTTCGCGACCATTTATAGTTAAAAATTTCTCAGAAAATACTAACATTAAATAAATTAAATATATATTTATATCGCAACCGTTTTTTTATTTTTTGTGTTTTCAATTCATACACTTATATTTGTTAATGCAGCATTATTAATTCTTTTCAGAAACAGTGAAAAATGCCCATAATATCACTTTAAAGTTGTCGCTTATGCATTGAATTATATAGGGAAACTATTTAGTATATTATGCAGGCCCGTATCCAGGCCATGGGCCCAGGTGCCCGGCCCCCCCCCCCCAGCTGGCTGTCGAACTATGATTTTTTTTAATAATCGGCCCACTTCAATTTTTTCTCTTGTGCAAGGGCCAACAGTATACTTTCCCTCAAAACAAAAGAGCAGCTATGTTTTATTGTCTCTGATAAACAAGGGGATTAACGCTCGCCAATCGAGATAAGCCTCTAGGCAATGTTTTCTTATCACCTTGTACACACATCCCCGATCAGTCCCCCATTGTGATCATGAATGCTTCATCTATCGATGGTTGATGTAACATGTATTTTGATACGTGCAGCGAATGGAAGCAACTGCTACATGAGTTCGTAGACTATGGTCTGATAATTGCCGTCGCAAGTTTTTTTCTTCTTTGAGAAGGCCCTGGACGTATTTTTCCCTTCTAAAAGTTTTTTTTTTAAACCTTTTATTGGGAATTTTTAGGTCCCAATATATACTTTTTGCATTGAGAATAGGGCCCTGTATTTGAACCGGAACAAAAACACTGACACAGGAATTAAAACTGAGTATTTATAATTTTTGAATGGAAATCACTGAAAAAGACTACGATGAGATAGTTAACATGTTTGTTTAAAAGAAAAACAGATTCATAAATTTGCCGAGCAACAGATAAGAATTTGGCAGAATTCAGTATTTAAAATAATTGAGTACCGAGATTTGAGTAATATCAACCTATTAATGGCTCATTGGTAAAAAAATGAACATTGAAACAACAAATCGATCTCATTATATAAGTTAACCTGATCCAGTGTAAAAAAAAATTGTATAATTAAATTATCTCCTTCCTTGAATTTGTTTGAAAACAGTAAAATATGTTAAATTGATTATTTCAAAAGAATTTCATTATTTCCCCCAAAAATTAGGCGTTTCGCGCATTTTTTTCCCCTAAAAAATGACAAGGTCTTTCCCAAAAAATCAGATTACAAAAAACCTGTGACGTTATTGATTTGTGAAAAAAATGGTGGAAGCAATACGAGAGTTTATATGGATAATCGTCAGTTTAAACCTGTAAGTTTCGGAAATCTAAAGCTTTTAATATTGTTGTGAATTCACACCAATGTTTAAAGTTTAAGACTTCCGAAATGTGCTGATTTACTTGTTATATTCCATTAATTCATATCACAAAATACGTTTTTTATAAGCATTGAAATTCACCTTACAAAGTGCCAAATTAAAAAAAGTATATATATAGGGAGGGGGGACCCCTCCCAAACCCTCCCCGGTTGGGCCCCCCCAGTAAACAAATCCTGGGTACGGCCCTGTTATGACCACTACTACTATATTTAGCGAGTTTAATGACTTAATTATAATATATATAATTATTAATATAATAATAATTTATCGGCGATTGAAAAAAGAGGCTCTGTAGGGCAGCGATATACATTGCTTAGACAGCATTCTAATTACGTAGATGTTTTTTTTTTAAATCTGAAACCTTTATAACAGTGTCGCCACTAGGGAGAAGGTGACAGTGCTTCCGATGGAGAATGTTAAGACAAGTGGAGATTGTTTTCATACAAACTAATTTGTATTAGTGATACAATTTATTTAGTCTTTTTTCAAATAAAGCTTACCTTCAGAAAAGATTTAGCTATATGGAAAAATATATACCTTTTGAGCAGGTGAATTTGGCTGAATTTTCGACCCAAATAAGCCTTAAACATCACTGTATAATAATGACATTCTAGCATTAGGAGAATAACACTGCAAATTATATCAATATAATCCAACCTTAAAGTAAGATGACTATAAAATAACACTGTCGATGTCATTGTCAACACGTGTTTAAGTTAACCCATTCATGCCTAGCGTCCTGAAAAAAAGGACATTGCAAACAGCGTAGACCCAGATGAGACGCCGCATGATGAGGAATTTCTGTAAGAATTGTTCTAAATATAGAAATAAATATGCTAGACATCCCTAATTTTGGAAATAAATTGATCCAATTTAGAAGGATGGGCGAGTCAACTGGGCATAAATGGGTTAAGTTAAGCATTATTGTGAAGGAACACTAACCTGCAATCGACTCCTTTTATCCAAATGAATATCACAATCTCACAACAAATCAATAATAGTATATTATGCATTAAAATGTTTCTCCTGATGGTGTGTGCGCTTGGCTGCAGAATTGTCATGAAGTCAAATAATTACAACTGGGTTTAAATAGTCTCACCTGACACCAATTTAATTGACAAATACACAGTGAAGTATTAAACAGATGTTAAAACAATAAGAAAGGATACTGGGGCTATCTTTTCACTGTGACATGTTGTTCTAACAGTACCCTCCATAGTGAGAAGGGTCCTTTCACACCTCTTGGCCAGGACCAATTCCTAGAGCCTAATTATTGATGGGTACCCATTTATGCATTACTTGTGGCAATAACTTAAAAAATAAGTATTGTATTAAACTATTCAATATCAAATATATTTTACGTAACATCAATATTTAAAGGGATCTATTCACGTTTTGGTAAATTGACAAAATTGAAAAAAGTTGTTTCAGATTCGCAAATTTTCTTTTTAGTTATGATATTTGTGAGTAAACATAAATACTGAACATTTAGTATGGTCTAATATAGCCATTATATGCATCTTTTGACGATTTAAAAACCTGAATATTATAAAGCGTTGCAACGCGAAACGATTAAATAATTTGGAGAGTTCTGTTGTTGTCGTTTAATTTTGTGAAACTACGAATATTGCTTATATAAAGTATAAAATACGTCACTCGTACATGCTTGGCAGGATGGCCGAGTGGTCTAGTAGGATTTTACTCCAGGAATCCAGGGGTCACTGGTTCCCCTTTTTGAAAATGTTATTCTTGATTTTTAACTGGAGCTTTTTAGATCGAATCCCGGACAATCGCTCCTACGCTAAATTTGACAGGGCGGACAGTCGCTCCTACGATGTTTTGAAAGGGCGGACAGTCGCTCCTACGATGTTTTGACAGGGCGGACAGTCGCTCCTACATTATTTTGCCAACCCGGACAATCGCTCCTACATTATTTTGTCAACCCGGACAGTCGCTCCTACATTATTTTGACTCCACGGCAAAACATAATATACGCCGATCAATCGCCTTGTCAAAACATCGTAGGAGCGACTGTCCGCCCTGTCAATTTTAGCGCAGGAGCGATTGTCCGTAGGAGCGATTGTCCGGATACCTTTTAGATCCAATGTTTACATTTATCAATATAAAGCATTTAATGACAAACTTCAAAACATGCCAAAACTGTGAAAAGGCCCATTTAAAGTCTCTATAACGCTCAAACTCAACAAAAATTTCGTAAAGTATTTCGTAAAATAAAGTTAACACCTAAAAATTCAGTGTTTCTTATAGCAATAGTCAAAATTTCAACGCTATATGTGGTATGATTACATAGATTGTTGTAGATACAAAATGCTCGTTTTTATTTATTTGTGGTCACAATAAATTCCATGCGAATAAATCTATTCATACGACACACGAACACTAAAATGGTACCATTTTAAAACTATAATGAAATAGAGCATTTTGTATCTACAGACATCTATTTTACCACACCACATCTGGCATTGAAATTTCGGCAATTGCCATAAGGGACAATGATTTTAACTTGTTTAGCTTTATTTGACGAAATATTGTACGAAATTTTCGTTGATTTTGAGTATTAATGTTACTTTAAAGTGATATTATGGGCATCTAGCAGTTTATAGGTGTCTATCGAAACCGTTGTTTATTTTTGGTGTTATTACTTCATATACACTTATATTTGTTAATGCAGCATCAACATACTAAAACAATATTCCGGAAAGAGAAAAATAATGCATTCGACGTGAACCTAAATTTAGTTTAGTGCAGATTCGTTCATACGACACAAAGACACAATTTTGTTTTACGGTCATTTCGGCTTAGAGTACTGGGTGAGTCACGTAAGAATATCGAATATAAAATATATTTTAATAAACAACTGGTAGCAAGATGAGTTGCAGATAATTGGTCAGTAAGCACATTTTAACTAACTCTTTTGACCTGTTAATTATTTTCATCTCAATTCAACAGTAAAAAATGCCCATAATATCACTTTAATTCTTGTGTGTATTAAGTATTCTTAAACTGGAGATTCAAGAGTGCAATTCACTATTATATTTCCAAAATTCAAACTGTAATTAATCTATAAAAATGCATCTTATATATGGTATAATATGCAGCTTTGTTTCACTATAGATTAATTCACTTTGTTAAAAACACATCAACATGTGTATTTTAAAGCATACATGCAATTATACAGAACGACATAGAGTATTATTAAGAACTAGCCATGACACTTTTATACAACTTGGTATACATCTTTTACTATGGATAAAGATTTATGTGATTATATTTTCACATTTATTTATATTTTAAACCAGAGAGGAAATTCCATTCATGATGTTCCTGAGAACAATGTGATTATGCAAATGTGAATAATGTTATGCAATATTGCCCAGAACACATAGCTTATCAATATTCCTACACTTGTATCACTGTGCTCAATAATATATTTTGTGAATAATATGTGCACAGATAAAAATAAATGGTGTCGTCCCGATTGTCCCACATTTAGAAATTCAATACACCGTTCAAATAGGTGTGAAGAGGCGTAAGATGGGTAATACAAGTATAAAAAATATCATGTCTAGGATTTATTATGATTAACTACGATCAAAGTATAAAACGATGATTATCTATTGTTTGTCTGCTGTAACATAAATACAATATAAATTTCAAAAATAAGATAAATAAAAACTGTTATTTTATATAATTAAATAACAGTCGAACATCTCAAACATGCATTAATATATATCCATGCGTTATCAACAAATTAACCTAACTTCACTTTTTTCAAAATTCCACGTTGCTGTATTTACTTATAAACACGAAGGGATGAGCATTTTGCTTGACGGATTCAGATTTGTACTAAGTATGTATACTTGTATACTCATTGATCTTACAACATGCGAAGTATTGTTAGTATGCCATTCGAATTAAAGTATACAGAATCTTTATTCAGAGGGGAGATTAAATAACGGATTGAACGATTGATGCTTTGAATCGAAATATTAAGAATAAATGGTGATTGTTAAATAAACAAATTACCTGAGATTGTCTGATTTTTTAAATACATTCATATTGCATTTTATAGGTATTAAATCGATTGGTGATTAAATATAAAATGTTAATAAAGTGTGTCTATATTCCCTCTAATGGAAGAGAATAAAAATAAAATATTTATCGAGAAACACTTTTGTGTTTATGTTATGTTAATTTAATCAAATAAATACACGAAATAAATACCCCTTTTCGAGCCCCAGATATGCGACTTACCTGTCTTTTCCGTTATCGATTTTTTACTCTTAAAATAAAAATGTAGGACAATCGGGAGTAAACCAAATAAATGAAATGGTTTCCTGATGCCTGTACATACAATAATTTCTTGTCCAAATAAGCCCTAAAAAGCGCAAAGTAAATTTTAATTCATGATGCAAATGGATAGGAATTATTTGAACAATATTGAAAGAGACAATGAGAAACCCAATTATTTCTCCTTAGATGATTTAGTTGTCTTCGCCCAGCGGTTAAAGAAATTATCATAATAATTAATTGTATGAAATTAGAAATAAAGGTAATGCACTGACACAAGTAATGATGGAGGTATTCGGATATTTCTCCGCCCGGACATTTCTCCGCTCATCAAGATTGTAAAGGCGGGCAATTCTCCGTTCATGTTTTTTAAAAGGGCGGATAATTTCCCGTTAACCACTAAACACATCCAGAAAAATCTCCGCTTATATTATTGTGACACGTACCATATTAAATAAGTTATTTATTTAAGAAACGCACACGAACAAAATTGTGTGTTGTTTGATAAACTCATTGCCTCAAACTGACGCCTTTTGTATGCGTCTGCTTTAGATGGCCTTTAAAAAGTATTTTGTTTCATCAACAATTTGTTTATTGCTTTTTAATATATGCGTGTTTGATCTTTGTTTATAAATGTAAATATATATATTTATATTTTTGTCTATTTTATCCTTTAATAATTCTTATTTTTTTCCATCATAAATTATCCGTTTTATTATCTTTTTATTTGATGCAATCGAGCTTAAATAAAAAGGTTTTAACTTAAAGCCAGACAATGTAACATGATTTATATAGGGTCGGTAGCTGGGATCCCATGAAGGTATAATAGACCTGTTCATTTAATGCTCAAGTATGCAAACTTAGAGGATAGGAAGAGGTGAGGTGCCACCTAAAAGATTTTTCACTTGGCGGATATTCGCCCCCTCACTGTTTTTCATTGGGCGGATAACTGCCCTACTGCCGAAAAGTAGGGGGCGGAGAAGTGCCCTCTTGTAAGAATTGATGACCCGGATAAGTGCCCCCTAAATACCTGCCTCGGCATGGACGTCGCCATCTTGATAAGCACGTGATTATCCCCTCTGTGACCAAAGAAAAATCCCTTTTTCGCTAATAAATAAGTTTTCGCGGCTGAATTATTTCATATTTTCCCCATATTTCAAACAAACAATTAGCATGCAATTTTATACAATCTTATGCAATGGGTCAATACCATCTTATTGTGTGCATTAATTCCGATGTATTTTTTCATTCATAAGTACAACATGTACTGAGTTCGCACGCTTTTCCTGCGTGGAACTAGATAGTAGATTATATTTAGCGCTCTTATTAAAACACGACTTTTACATTGCATTCATGTATATGAATGGTGCAGATGCGTACAAAGGTATAATATTATCACGTGGCTGTAGAAAATTTGTATTATTCAGTTCGATAAATGGATATAAAATTAAAATTACTGGCATTAAATTGTTACCGCATAAAATGTGTAACGGGTATTGTTTTCACAACTTACTCGCCATAAGTAATTGATTGCTCACCATTTGCATTGAACTTCTTATTAGAAACAATAGTTGTTTGAGTAACTGTTTACGGTAAAAAGGTGTGATGATGATGCCCGACGGCTGCCATTTTTGGGGGTAATATACGCCCGGACGTTTCATGGTTCTTGATGCTGACACAGGGAGGAACTGATCCGCCCCTTGAATTATTTTGAAGGGGCAGATATCCGCCTACTTAATTCTGACGGGGGGCACTTATCCGCCCCTCCAGATTTTATGGGAGGGCGCCTCTCCGGATACCAAACTTAGAACTACTAAACTAGCTTACCCATGCATGATGTAAGTTAAATTGACCGCCCTTTTATCTTTAAACTAGGGTAAACGCGAACCAATATGCATACTTACAAACTATCAAATACAACTAAATTTAACTATTATTTGCATAAGTCCTTACAGATGATAGTATACTTTTAAAATATCAAACATTAACCCATTTATGCCTAGCGTGTAGAAAAAAGACCTTGGCAAACAGCGTAGTCCCAGATGAGACGCCGCATAATGCGGCGTCTCATCAGGGTCTGCGCTGTTTGCTAACAAGAATTTCTGTAAGAAATATTCTAAATATAGAAATACATATACTAGACATGCCTAATTTTGGAAATAAATTGATCCAATTTAGAAGGATGGAAGAGTCCACTGGGCATAAATGGGTTAAACAACGTGCGTGAGTAATGCTGTGTCGAATGCCAAAACACGACTATCATGTTTAACATGTATTGTGCTCACGAACTGGATATGTAATTTCAATCCTGCATACCATATTTATTTATATTTGATACCACATATTTTATTACAAAATAATAGCTAAATATCACTTTTAAACCCGACAAGTTGACTTTCGTTTTCAATATAACATTTCTGCGCATGCTAGTATACAATTTAAGTTGAACTATTCTATATATTTGCATGCGCATTTTAAAACAGTATTAAGAAACTTACATATTACTTACATATATATAACGTTAGCGCTGGAATATTATTTACACAACATTATACTCACCCTTCTTTATGTTTGTGCCATAACCCACACACTAATTATAATATAGATGCAAATAATATATGTAATTATCGATCTTATCTTAAAGCAATAATCGATCTAATTTTTCGAAATGTTTCATTTAGGAAATGAAGCAAAAACTGTAACATTCAATTCATATACCAGACGTATCCATTAACGTTTTATTCATATAATTGCCAAATGATCGTAGCGAGGCACACAATCGGTCATCTGCCAAGCGACTTGGCAATACCTTTTAAAATTTAGCTGTATTCTATTTATGTATAGCAAGGGATACCATATTATGTTAACTAGCGTAATCGAAGTCAGCATGTTTTCATGTTAGTAGGCCTATACACGAATTTAGAAATCTAAGCTATTAAGCGGCATGTATGTTTTGATATTGTACGGTATAATGCAGTTTTACAAAGTCACTCGTAATGTTTTTGTCTAATTAGTAATTACCTAGTGACGCTCATCAATGAGCAGCAAGAAACATGTATTTCAAACTAATAAGGCACGACATACTTTAAAAGTTCAACCGTTAAACAGCGTTCTTGATAAATGCTGATATTTGTTATTAAAGAAGAATGTAATAACATTTCTATCGCAAAGCAAAGGAGCTATTTGCAATTTCAATGTAAATTTTGCATGAAATGAAGGTCACGTGGCTGTTTACAAACTTTTATAACAGATTTAGCGAATTTTAGACATAATGCAAGAGAGCAGTTTTTAATTTAAAATTGGATGAGCTTAGCCCATTTATTCCTAGCGTCTAGAAAAAAGGCCTTGGCAAACAGCGTAGACCCAGATGAGACGCCGCATATTGTGTATGACAAAGATCTCGGCTAAACCTGATTGGACATATATTATAACTGATGTTTCATCACTGGAACATACATTTTGAGAGCACACATGTATACAAATATATAAATGTGTAGTATTATGGTACAATATCTTACAAGTTGCACAACTAATGTACCTACATGTACAATGTACTCGTAACTTTCGATATAACCTTATAAATAATCATTCGTTTTTGTATTTGAATTATTTGAATTAACTAAAGAAAGGCAGCAAAATCGATAGGCAAACCATTCAAAACATATACGAGAAATATCAATTACCATTGTCATATAATAGAGACGAAATTGTATTTAACGAGGAGATATTTTAAATGCCAAGCAATTTGATACCATTATATCTTCATACTGCGGTTTGAGTTGTATTCTATTTATAGAAAGCAAGGGATACCAGTCTATGTAAATTGGCGTAAATCGAACGAAGCCCGTTTGTGAACAAGAATATATGCCATATAAATTCCTTTTATCATTTATCAAACATAATTGAGAAACCTATACGACATTGTTCAACTTTATGCGAAATGCAAATATGTCATAATTTCTGCTTGTGAAATAAAGACAGGGGTGATACATTTTCGCAAGAAACACTCGTAATACTTCTGTCGAAAATGTCGGAAAATTTATAATTTGCTAGACAATTCGATGTCCATATATTTACCCAATGTCTTAAATTTAAATAGTTTTGTAAATATAACCATGCGCCATGTTGATAATATTTAATGTTACATTTTCAACGTATTGTTTGGAAGGTTGCAGATACATTCATTATTATTATTATTATTATGTATTATTAATACATGCTACTATGATGGTGACTACATCCTCGTGCGTACCGTTCGTATATCGCAAACTAGTACATTGAACCTGGAAATAATTCCACGGACAAGTTTCCACGTAAACTGAAAAAGAATGTGTCGTACATGACTAACTCTTATATAGGGAATTTCATTTCCACAGAATCAATATAATATATACTCATAGTTAAACAAGCGTAAATGCTTGAATTGATACATGTACATGAAATCGAACCGCTATCTTTTGAAGGTAAAGCTTTATATGCAATGAAATTTAACACAACAAAATATTTAAATATTTAAATCTGAATAATCAAATCATCACAACGATTGTTGCGCTCTCTATAAGGTTTCCGACATCACAAACACTTTCTTTTATATTATTACATGTAGATTGGAAATGTACTAAATGTGTTAACTTGTGACGTGCATTCACCATTTTTTATATATAAATATTTATGCCGATTGCCAGTTATTTGAATTATTTGTAACATTGTCTCAATATCTAATATAATGATGTCATATGTGCATTCGTCAGAGGTAATTAACTGGGCCTTGTTCTGACAGTTCGCACAGGCTAATCAGGGACGACACTTTGCGCCTAAACTGGATTTTCGGTAAGGAGGGACTTCCTTGAAACTAAATATACTATAAAAGCGGAAAGTGTCGTCCCTGATTAGCCTGTGCGGACTGCACAGGCTAATTTGGAACGACACTTTACGCACATGCATTAAGCCCAGTTTTCTCAGAACAAGGCTTAGTTGCTTTATTTTTCGTAAACTACGATCCTCAATGTATTTAATGTATTATGACAACAGGATTGTGTTATTAAATACAAATTTAGTACATTATGATATACCGGTAATACTTGGTTAAGTGGTATGAAATCATAAAAACGAATTCTCTACTCTTATTTAATAATGATGAACATTACCCATTTGCGATCTATTCTTAATTGATTAATAAAATTTATAGATTGTAACGTATTGTTTATTCGAAAGGTTAACATAATAATTTGTTGGTTACTAGGTTCTTTCGTAAATTTTTTGTTTTAAGCAAACCCCCCCCCCCCCCCCCCATTAAACGCATGAAGGAAATGTCAGGTAATCTAATGTATTCACTCAATACCATGTCATTTTAAAAATAACATACATAATTAAAATCCTAACCATAATTAGATATCGTGCATAATTCGACAGCTGAGAAAAACGGCATATGTGTTTAATTTATCCCGATCTTAAATATGGGGTTTCTCAAAGTGTAGCGAGTTGGAAAAAGTGCACCTTAAATTCTGCAAAGCTGTTCTTGGTGTCAGAAAATCAACCTCAAGTGTAGCCGTTTACGGTGAACTTGGTAGATACCCGTTGTATATTAACAGATATGTACGTATTGTAAAATATTGGTTTAAAATAACTAGAAGCGAAAACATTATATTACAATATATATTGGAAGATAGTCTAATTGCCGTAAATGACAATACATTGAACTGGTTTGGGAAGGTTAGGGACTTACTATCTAAATACGAATTTAATTATGTTTGGTCTAATAACTCACAAATCAACGAAATCCACACTCCATTTTCGGTGAGGAGGGACTTCCTTGAAACTAAAAATACCATTAAAGCGGAAAGTGTCGTCCCTGATTAGCCTGTGCGGACTGCACGGGCTAATCTGGGACGACACTTGACGCACACGAATTAAGCCCAGTTTTATCAGAACAAGACACATATGATAAGTAAAATCGTAACAATGGGTGTTTTGGGCATGACATTCCTTGTTCTGTGACATCAGGATGTGTATGGTTCCTTTTTGTGTGACAACGTTTGAAGTCAGGGTAAGCTGCTTGTTTAGTGTGCGTTTATTGTGTTGTATCTGTTGTTGAAGTGTGGCCACTTCAGTTTGTGTAGCGTTCGTATTATGGAAACGTGATAACTGGTCGTCCGGTTTGTTTCTTCGGCGAGTCCTGTGCAGAACGGTTTTATTTAAATCAATTCTGAAGATACTATATGAACTCAATCTCTTTATCGCAGATGTGCGTTTTGTATGCGTGTAGTACCTACTTTTTCGGACCATTGTTGTTAATCAGTTAGTGGAGAGAGTAGCAGTCATTTAAATATTTTGAATAGCCTTTCTGTTGATCGCTTGCTCGTCTTTGCTTAAGTTTATCTGATAGGACGGAGTGGCCATGCTTGTGCATGCTTGTATGTCAAGTTTCGATGTACACACACATCATCTTTTTTTGTCACACTGTTGCAATGATTTGCCAATGAGGGCGTTTTTGTGAGAGATGATTGGACGTTGTCTAAACCTTTCTAGCATTCAGGGTTACACTCTGTCAGCGATAGCTCGAAGTTAGTTTCCTGATCCGGGGAGGTTCCCTCTTAATCAGGTTTATATGATCTCACAAGGCGTATTTCTAAAGGGGCATTCTTCGGGAACTTTACTGATGGTGAGCCTTACTTGCGCGAGCTCCGTTAACGATTGTTGCAATAGCGCGTCATAATTATCACACTAACCATCGCATCAGTACAATTACCTGGCCGTTGGCCCTATCGGAATCGAACGGCTAAACTAAATACCCATGCAACTACTATAAATTTTCCGTTAGTGATGTTCGAATAATCCTATCTCTTATGCCATATGCTAGATGGCAACAGGTGCAACATGCATTTTCCAGCCAGAGATGAGACTATTGTGTATATCAACTTCATAATTTATAATCTTATAAATTTCGATAACATATAATGCATTGCACACTATGCTTTTTAGCAATTCTATATAAATAACTCAATAACTATACAAAAAGATAAGATAGATAAGATGAGATTTATTTTGAGTCGGCAAGACATAAATAGACAACATAAGCCATTAAGGCTTTTGAACTGACTATATAAACATGTGTGCAAATACAACAAGTATAAAACAGCTCAAAGCAAATGTTCACAAAAATGTTTCATCACTTAATCAATTTTTAAGTGAAGTTTGTATTTCCCATGCACAGCACAGAAATACGTCTGTCACAATGCACTAGCAATCGCCTACTACCTGATTCTCAATGTAATTTTCATTTTTGTATCCGTGACAACAATTTTATATATTGTCATTTCAACAATTTGTGAACAAGTCACTTTAAAGTCGTTATATGTGTCGTCCTTAATTGCAAAGCAATCGGTCTTTGGCCTTTACTAAAAGCTTGATCAGTGAGTTCATAAAACATATCTCCTGAGATTTTTTTGTGGAGTGTCATTTCTCCTGTAGTTTTAATCATGTTAAGTTTATAGTTTGTATTCTGTTATGAAAGTAGTGGATAAAGACATTAATTTCTCTCCTGATAAGTTTCTAGGTTTCTAATGTTTGCTGCGTGTTTTGTGTTTCGCTGTCAGAGCAAACAGTAGTAAAAGCTTTGTACATTGATTTAACAAAAACTATGGGGTGATTTGTATTTAATCTTCGAATATTAGATTTCGATGATTTCATCCACAAAAGTTTGCGATAATAAGAAGTGTTCATTGGTTACAATACAGTTCAATAAGATTAAGACTAGTTGAAAAGTCCTAGCTACTACTTGCAAACAATAGCATCAGCATATTTAATTTAAAAAGAGTAACGTTAGGACATTAATACCTTATAGACCACTGTGAACATGTGTTATTAATGTCGTTTAAAAATATGGCAAAATAAAACGGGCTAAGACCTTCGCTCTGTCTTTCTCTGCAAGTACAATTAAAGCTACCACTTATTGCAGAGTTTAACATGCGATTTTGTTATGTTAAACATATAAATTTTAATATAAGTATTTCACGACGAATTCCTATTTTATGGCGCTTAAGCCACACTTTTGCGCGAGTTACACCTTCAACAACTTTTAGAAAACCAATAAATGCACAGTATAGATGTTACATGTATTTATAATATGATATACGAGGTCATAAAATACATACAATGTTGTCCACTCTTCCCTTTCTGGTCTCACTCCAGACTACGCCTTAACCCATTTATCCCTAGTGGACTCTCCCATTCTTCTAAATTGGATCAATTTATTTCCAAAATTAGGGATGTCTAGTATATTTATTTCTATATTTAGACTATTTCTTACAGAAATTCCTTTAAGGAAACAGCGCAGACCCAGATGAGACGCCGCATTATGTGCGGCGTCTCATCTGGGACTGCGCTGTTTTCCAAGGTCTTTTTTCTAGACGCTAGGCATAAATGGGTTAATGTATTCATAATATAGTTCGACCCAATCATCAATAGTTGTATATAAATTTACGTAAAACAAATGAATGATACAAAACCATCTCTTAACAATAGCATGAGTATTGACATAATTAAATACATTGTATGTCTAGAGACGGGATGTATTCGTGCTTCTTGATTGTCTTGCAGTTTTCGGAGCACCACAATTGCTTGAAGCTACGGAACTTTCACCCAAAAGATTGAGGCGTTGTTTCAAAACACACCATGTTCGTCTGTTACAAATAAATGCAAAGAAAAGGAAAACCCCTTGAAGTGCGTTCAATATGATAAAAATGTACGCAAACGGGGAAAGATCGGTTATAGAATATACAAGGCCGAATACCCATGTAAAACCGGTAAGAGTAGATAGTTTCATCAATATGGCCATTTCGTTTCTGTCATTGACTACATGCCTTTGAATGCTTTGACTTCGTCTAATATTTATAACCACTTTGACAAACATCAAGACATTTGTGATAATGACGATTGCTACGGGTACCGCAAAGGTAATGTAAACCATAATTTGTTCATTTATATAGCAGTTACCTTGACCATAACCTGTATTGTTATTGCGTACTTTAGATATTATGACATTGATGCTAACCCAAAGAGCTGAGGATAATGCGACATAAACTTGATACTGAAAACAACGCATCGTTCCCGTCCCCCCAGACGCCAGTCTGGTCGTACCGAAAACGTGGAACATGTGATACGTGCACACGTTCATCTCAAACATCACCAACAGCCATGCATAGTGAAGCAGAATACCGAGTGCAACACAAGATGCGGATTGGTGGCGTACATTTCCGATACTATTGACTAGGAACAACGTCTGTGCCAGCAGCAGTGAACACATAAGCAGCATGGCATTCATACCTGGAATTCCTTTTCGGAGTTGACCAACCAAAATGTAGATAATTAAACTTACAGCTAAAGCTAACACCGACAACCCTATACAGACTAAAGATATACTAAATTTGTAATCATAAATGGGTTTAGCTACATCTGATAATAGGATACTAGTTTGATGCAAGTCATAAACCTCCTTGCACACCAATACAGTTTTTTGGTCAAGAAAATAATATTTGTCGGTATCTAAAATTATTTTTTCGCCCAGGCGAAGTTGGCCATCGAATAATTTCTCCCACGATATGTTACGAAGGGACAACGCTACAAGTGGACACTCAAAATGGTCAAACGCGCTGAGTTCATTGTCATATGAACAGCAGTCATCATACAAAAGTTTCTCACCGTACTCGAAATACGTACCATTTTCATATATTGGAGTTTTCAAGATAAGATCACTATCATATTTTACCTTGTAAATAAACACGTCGCTATTTTCCTCCGTTTCTGATTGGTTCACTACTGTCATGCAATCCATACAGATCTGTATATATTTATTTTGAAACATTGACATAATTTCAAAGGTAATGTTTGAGTCCACCTCAGCATATGCAACCACTTGCAACACAATATCTAATGATGTTCTTCCGATTGTTAATACATTAAGTGAGGAATATGTATCCTCGAATTCGGTTACATCGGTACGAAAGCCCCAATTTATATATTCTGTACAGATATTCCTCAACGAATGGTGTTGCTTAAATAAATCACTGATTGCCTTCAGGGTCCCATTTAAATGAGCTTTCATATCTGATTTTTCTAATTGTTTTATAGGAAAGATCCTCAGCGGTATTCGGATGAAGATATCGGTGTAACGTTCAAATTGTAAAATGCAACTTCCGTTTACCAGTGTTTTTCTGTCACCACACATTGCGTTTTCCTGTAAAAACGAAATGTACATCCCCATCAACTGTTTTCAGAACAAAAATGTAATTTTAAAGAACATCAATTCGGCTTAATAATAAGAATGTTTCGTACATTCATAATATACTATTGAGGATGGAGCAATAAACCAAGAGTCATCGAACGGACCAAAGTGTATTTATTTAAAAACAGCAAGTTTTACCAATATGTGAACGTTTGAAAAAATGATTATGTTTATTTATCTTATCAAACTAAAAACATGCACCATGTCTTACCACAGGTGGATGGGTAGACGATGCTGTCTTTCTCACATTAAATAACAAACTTAAACCACCCCCAAACCGGAGATATGGATTGTATTTGAAACAGGTTGAACGTGTATACGTTTCACTGAATCCATTGCAGAGAAGACAAAATATATTTTGAAACCTGGTTGTATAACCAAGTAAGGGAATCATGACGCCGTTCCAAGGTTCTACAGGTGATTTGTAAATTTGGCAAGCGCGCTCTATTTCAGCGTCATATAATTTCCAATTTCCGGTAACGTTGCAGTCATGTATTAATGGCAAGCAATTTCCGAGTTCAAAGTCATATCGAGTTTCATTAGTAAAAAATTCAATGTTACAATCTTCGTTTTCTAACACTGTAGAAAGCATATCACTCGCGTTACTATTTACACCTGACAAATCGTTACATCTTAGGTTTGGGTCAAAATAAGCGAACATGTTTCCGTCTAAGCCATGGCAGTACGCACAATATTTGTTCCTGTATATTGTGAAAGTTTTGTTATCGTAGACTGGCGTTAAATCTTGCAGACTTACATTTTCAGAGTATTTTCGCTTACACAGTCGTGTATGCGTATCCTTAACGTGCAATGGACACGAAGTTATCCCGAATTTCCCATTTCCTGTGTATTTCAAACCGTATTTGAATGGAATGCATTGTTTTGAAGAAACGCTGATATCTTCATTTATATCAAAATACACATCGTCAATTATGTCAGCACAACAATCTCGTGTGTCGGCACATGTTGTTATATTGCAGCTGCATGATTGGCAACATGAGCCAGTCTCCATGGAAGTAGTGGCATTGTAGGTGCACAGCGGAGTGTTAGGACATGTTTCTAGCTGCTTTTTGATTATCATCTGACGAAATCGCACTGCGTTTTCCTTTCTTACTCTAGCCGCAAAAGAAGTTCCACATCTACGCCACTGAATGGGTTGTGATTTTTTTCCCAAATCAGCATATGGAAGCGGATTTCCATATGAAAATTTTGTTTGATATTCACCTTCACTTCTACGACCTGCAGATATATTTCTTGTTACACCAGAAGAGTCACTATTGGTTGTTTGTGCAATCGAAATGTTTGATGTAAGTGTACAATCCATCCAATGTAGAGAAAGCAAAACGCTATGTATATTTAAAATTTGATACATTCTGGTCAGCGAAATGTTTGAATATCGTGATAGAATACCGACATACACGAGTGATGATCAGGGCTAAGCCGTTTATAGAGCCGATACTCTTTTTTCCAATATCTGATGGACACACATAACGAACGATGGGCATTTTCAGTATGTTTTCCCTTTTAAGCATTACTATCTGCGTGAAAACTGTGGCTCGTGTATAGTTGTCACCATTCACATTCCCGACACCATTTCTTTAATGTTTGCTGACGATATTGCGAATTGCGCGGAACAAAAAAAAACAAGAACAAATTAATTTAATTGAGTTATTCTGTCAAAATACATAGATGGACGTAAATCTCAATAAAACCGAGTTAATTGTATTTCGTAATGGTGGAGTATTAAAAAGCACTGAACGTTGGTATTTTCGGAGCAAAGAAGTCAAAACAACACCAGTATATAAGTATATGGGCCTTATTTTGACCCCTTCATTATCATGGACATTGGCACTAAATAAGCTAGATGTCCAAGCACAGAAGGCTACCGTATATTCTCAATAAATAACTATTAAAAGCCATTTGATTACTTTTCAGCTACACGAAATGTTCAAAAAATTTGATTCTATGATCAAACTTTTTCTTTGTTACGGATACCAAATATGGGTATATGAGTACGTACAAGCAATGGAATCTGTCCACACCACTTTTTGTAAAAAATTCATGAAACTTAATAAAAACACAAATAATTGTATTATGTTAGGAGAATGTGGTAGACATCGATTGCGTTTTAATTATTTTACGAATTGTATTAGTTATTGGTGTGACCTTTTACAAATGCCCGCACCTCGTTATCCAAGAAATTGTTATTTACTGTTAAAATCACTAGATGACGCTGGGCGAATGTGCTGAGCATCGAAAGTAAGAAATTTGTTGTTCACATACGAATTTGGTTTTACTTGGATTAGTCAAGATGTTGGTGATACAAACATGTTTATGTCATCTTTTAAGCAACGTGTTATTGATTGCTGCACGCAAAAATGGCACGACGACGTTTCAAACTTGAGTCGATGTCATCATTATAAACATTACAAAAGCCTTAACAAAAGCAAAAGTACAGTACTTATCCATAGTTTTAAGACCAAAATATAAGATTCCGCTTTCGAAATTCCGAACCCCACACATTACAAATCGAACTGGGTAGACGCAATAATGTACAAAAAGAGAACAGAATATGTAATAATTGTTCTTCAAACGAAGTTCGATATCTGGTTTGCAAATACCATGCTTTCTTCTAGTGTACCAAAAATACAATGAAATACGATTAAATTATCTTTATAGCTGGTATTCTTCAGGCGATTCACCGCTAGATTTTTTATAACTTAATGAGTTCTAATGATGAAACTATTTTTAAAAAGTTAAGTATATATGTGTATCATCTATTGAAAATTATCAATAACTTAATCAAATACTTTGGATATATTAATAGTTAATACATCTGTTTTGTGTTGTTGCTGTTTGTGTATGTGTTTTCTTATGTGTAGATATGTTCTAACCAAAAGTATGTTAATATCTAAAATATCAATAACTTAATAATGTACATTGCTGTCAACCCGTATGTTTTCTTTATAAATAAGTTCTAGACACAACTCTGATATGATTTTTTAGTTACAATGTATTACTGTGTATTTTGGGCCGGGGGCCTTTGTTTACAAAATAAAATTGACTTGACAAAAACAATATCAAAAAGGTAAAAAGCGTTTCCACTTTTCATGCAACAATAAAACTTTTATTTGTTGTAACTTAACTACCATTTCTGTATTACTCTTGAGCCATATCAATGTATGGCAATTGCTTGCGCACCCTTTTACCATACATTATAGGATTTAGAAACCGAAATGTGTAAGATGATACATCGACTGCAAACACCTTGTTCTAATGGTCAAAGTAAATGATAGTAAATAAAACATGTATGAGGAAATAATGATTCAAAGACGTTTGTTGCACGCAAGTATAAACGAGCTAATCAAAATTATTGGTCGATTCCAGCTGTCGTTTTTTGCATGAAACTTTCGAGTACTGATGATACCTTATCACAAGGTATGCAGCCATTATGTGAGGCAATTAACCATATGGATAACTACTCTAAAAACATTAATGGTTTTTACGTTATAGATGGATAGAAGCGATGACTTTTATGTTCACATATCAAAATGGCGAAGAATCCCATGGTGGTTTATAATTATTATTTATACCAATTAACTTATTAGTTCAGACCTGCTTGTTTTCGCTCGATTGCATCGAAAGCCTGAGACTTATATTAAATTATGTGAGTTACTTAAAGTGGTCACTGTCATACTTGGCTAAAAGAAGCGTATATATAATATATATAAAAAAACTCAATGTATAATTACGAATATGACCGAAAGCTGATTTTATTGCAACTTTATAAATAACCAAAGGATTTTATTACATTTGGTTTTTCTATGCATATGTACTTTAAGATAAGTTTCAATAAGCTGACTAAATTTGTCATTATTATAGCAATTAAAAACAATCGCAATTAGTGGTTAATTTGTAAATTCATTTGTATTATAATTTTATCAAATCCAATATTTATTTTGCTGACATTTTGGTTAATATAAATGACAATATTATTTGTGAAAAAGGAAAGTCCTTCGGCTATTGGACGCTCCTTGACCACAACGTGCACATGGTGATTTTTTTGGGATCATTTTTTGCCCGTCGTGCTTCGTCCGGCGACATACCATCTTAAACCTATGGGCAGACAATGGTTCACATAATTTATCCTTTGGTTTACGCTCTGTTAAAAGTGTCCACACCGTTCGTGTTTGCTGCATATGTAGGCTACCAGAAACAAACCTTTTCTGCTATCAAGAACAATACCCAGGTTATCGATTTCTGGCCATTGTAGTCTTTTTGTTATTAATGAGATATTATTAAGTCATGATGTATGAACTTTTGGTTGTTGATTTCTAATAACTTAATGTATGCCACGAACATTCCGTCATTCAACAGTGGAATTGCACCCTGAAGATATGGTGGCTATTAAGCGTATTGGTAATCGCTCTAAAACATCATCAATGAACCAATCCCATTGTGTATTTTCTAATAACATGATCAACAAAGATACCCAAAGAATTAATCACCAGCAAAAGCCAACCTAATGTGACTGATGTTTATTATGATAACGAAGCAGTTATAAACTCCCGTGGATTTTTTCTGGGTTCTGAATCGACCACTAACTCTATACTGAATGGGGCCAGGGACGTGTCTGGATATATTTTGACTGAACGCATCATGGTTGGGAAGGAGTTCGTGTGCATGCTCCATCCCATCCCCCCCCCAAAAAAACAATCATAATAAATAAAAAATAAATAAATAAAATATTTATATTAATATATAATAATCATAAGATAAAAGTAAAATAATAATAATAAATAAATAATTGGAACGTCGTAGATGCATTTTCATGGGTATTTTTTTACAACTAAATCTAGTCTAAATTATATAGTATTATATTTTCAAATATAATAAAATAACGATCAACAAAATATTGTTGATACAAAACGGCTAAAAAAAGGTGCTCAACCAAAAAGGTACCAACAAAATATCAACTATAAAATTGTCAGAGACAAGTCCACTTACATGTAACATTCAACAGCGCACAAAAAGATCAAGGGGCCAAAACTGCACGGATGTTGTTCAGGGGCGCCACTTCCTTTTCGCGATGCATTGATAAATGAGTCAATGCTACTTCCGATGTGGCGCTAAGGACCGGATGCTATCAAATGTCACGGATAATTCTACATAGTGAGATAGTGTTATATATTTTTAAACATATTTTAACGCATTTTAAAAATCGGTTCATGTAGTGCGATTCAGCGAAGATTTATTCGTCCACACATGTACGGAAACATATAATAACAACCCATTTGAAAACGTTATGACCTTTACAAAATGTGGCATGGAAAAGATATTAACATAAAATCGATATATTTTTGACTGTGTGACGAGCAAATTTCCACCAAATGAAATCAATAACAACATCAAACCATTTCTTTGAACATGTATAAGTTGTCCGATGCACAAACACATTGGCTTTTTGTCGATCTAATAGATAATTTGGTGTGTTTTTTTTTCAAAAGAGATGGAGCAAATGCCAAGGAGGTGGCGCTAATTACAGGAGGTTGCGCCAATGCACTATTTAAGCTATTTTAATTTTTGATGCCGACAATACACTTTTTGGTTTGTATTCGAGGTTGAGTGTTCGATCTTTTTTCTAAATTCGATCATTATGAAATATAATCTATACAGTAAAGTCTATATAATTATGAAGAAACATGTGTTACAAAGAGATTTTTAATTTCTTTGATTGAATATACTACAAAACAGGAAAGAAGCTTGAGTATAATAAACAAAAAGATAACGATTAAAGCCAAAGCTATCATATTTTTGTTTCAGATACTAGAAGGAACGAATGGCATATATGAGCAATTTTAAATAAGCGTCAACTCTCAGCGTTTCAAGAAAAATTTATACTTTTTATTACTTCGTGGATTTTGTTTTTGTATTAACACATTTGTTGAAGAGAATGTTGAGAGTTTAGTTATAACATTTATTGAATATTACATATTTTGCATTTATATGGTACAATTTTTTTTCAGGTTATTGACTCTATTGACATTATATACTTATATATTGACATATTTACATCTTGTTTTTTTTTATAGAATGTGCATATATGTTTTGTTTATATTTGTGTTTAAGTATTTACGTTTAAAAATAAAAATAAATATGTCCAATGTAAGTCATGTGATGAACCATATATCATGGATTGGCGCCACATCATGCCCTTAGCTCCACCTCATTGGCATTGGCTCCATCTCTTTTGAAAAATACAAAATTATCTAATAAATCTAAAAGTCAATGTGTCTGTGCATGCAGCAACTAGTGAATGTTAAACGCAATGGTTTGATGTCATTCGCGAATTAATCGGGTGGAATTTTGCTCGTCACACACGAGCAATATATTGATTTGCTTTCAAAAACTCCACCGTGTTGCAACTTAGGTCCTAAAGTTTGTGGTTGTATGTTTATTCACATTTGTGAATAAAAAATATCTTCGCTGAACCGCACTAAATTACCCAATTTTTAAAATATTGCGAAATATGTTGGAAAATCATATACAAACTACACTAACTGAAGAATTATCCGTGAAAATTTATTTCAAAGCATCCGGTCCTTAGCGCCACCCTGAAAAAGCATTGGCTCATTTGTGCATCGCAAAAAGAGGTGGCGCCGGTGATTAAGGCCGTGCTCTGGTCGCCGTCAAATTTCTCTCCAAAACGATAATCTTCACATTATGATGTGAGATTTTTAGAAAACAATCCCCCAAGCTGTTAAAAGAGTTCAGGGCCCTCAATCTATCAAATCTGCCGCCGAATTTCGGCGGCAGTCCCCCACCTGAAAAGTATACTTATTTCCCCTTTTGGGAGGAAAAAATCCCCCTAAAATAAAAAAAAATAATTTTTTTTATAGGAGGATGTGTCTCATGATTATTATATCTCAATTCTCTTTCAATTTAATCTTTTCAAACATACTAAATTATGAAAAATGCAATGAATATAGTGGAAACATGTACAAATGTAATAATGAGAGAGTAAGTAAAAAAAATCCCCCATAAAGGGAAACGCCGCGAAAATTCCCCCTCCTAAGGGCTGCGGACCCCTTCCTCCAAAGTAGTGTGAGGGCGCTGGAGTTGCATTACACATTTTAAACTATATACATTGTATTCTGTAGTAAAAAATACACAGACCAATAGTCAAAAATCGTCGCTTATGAAATACCTTTCTAAACGATAAGATGTGTATAGTTCCAAAAATGAGGCAAAAGTAGCACATTTTACACAGACTGGTTTAAGTTATGACAAAATGAGAAAAATCATATAAGTTTTTTAGTAATATTTGACTTTTTAAAAAACAAGATGGTCATCAATATGAAACTTCAAACAGGCGGAACTCTATCGTATTTTCTGTGTTGCTGGGATTTATATTTAAGTAACATAAATACTCCAAATCAAATAATATTTCCCCAAAATATTTAGTTAAATTTAGTGAACCCTTAAAAAAATTAGTGTAAGTTATGGAAAAAGCCAAAATTTCAACACTAGTCTTGTGGGATGGTAACATTTAAAGCGATACATGCTGTTTAATGAAATCCCCACAGTGGAAAGAGATCCGTGTTACGGTAAGTACGAGTCTGGACCATGGCGTATGCTGCGGTAGTCGCTGGGCTCCATTAAGCATTATATAGTAACTCTTTTATCGTTGAAATCTACTCCGCAGATTTTGGTTAATGTGATGTCAATTCAAACGATACTGCATTCGTTTAAATTCGCAGTTTTGCTTGGTTTGAGATAATGATCATACATCCGGTCTTCAAAGTGTGTAGCCAGTTTTGGATGTCAACAAAATGCATATGCAAGTTGAATCTTGTTTATAGAATGCGTGTTTTGTTTTGACAATGATGATGCGAGGTATCACTTGACACTAACGACGTAATTTTTATTTCACGCGTTTCGATATTATAGCGTGAAATATTTGTCTTAAGCAAAACGTGACTGTTTTACAGAAATAAAATGATAGGTAAGTCTTGCACGAGGATCTCAAACATACGATTATGTTGTGTAGAGTTCATTCTACCAGGTGTCTTCAGCAGTGCGGACCGTTTTTATTTTTCATCGCTTTATACACAGTTCGTTTAACACGTGGTCGTGCAGCCATGACGAGTCAGGAGAATGACATTCTTTCTCATTTAGAGGACATTATTTCAAGAAAATGTGAGAGCTTGGAAAGACAAATGAGTGAAATCAACAGTCATCGCAAGCCCAGTTAAATTATATTCAAGAAAATTTGTCCAGGAACGAGAATTACATGTTTCGTAAGAAGGGTAACGAGGAACAGTACAAGATCAACAACCAAGTTTTAACAAATTAAGAGAGGCAGAAGGATTTTTGCAAGAATCCGTCAGGTTGCAGCCCACCGAGTCTGTGGTAGCCGAGAATAAGAAAATTGCAGAAGGTACGGACATTCTATTGCATAGACAGAAGCTCATAAAATTAGCAGATTCATCAGATAGCGGATGGAGAGTAGTGCATGAGTATGAAGCACATCCATTAGCGGAGGACTCCGATGACGAAAAGAAATTCTACAGAGCCCAGCAGAAGGCAGACCGAAAGTTGCGCCAAGAACAGAGGAACCGTGCACGACGTTTCTCTCCATACGTTATTCCGGTCAAAGGCGACGGAAATGTAGCATCGGCATCGAATCAGTCAACGGCAGCTTCGCAGACTAGACGGTGTGGGCGTACAGGACATAGGCTAGCCAATTGCAAGGCTGTAGTCCCAGGCGGTGTAGCCGTTGTTTCGAAATAAAACAAGATAAGTAACCATGTTTATTGTAGTGTGATTGAGAAAAACAGTAGAATTATATTGCAAAATATCAGTCAAAACGCCTGTAGATAGGCTTAATTCTTGTTACGAGTATTGGAAAAACGCAAATGCAAGCGAGTACATATTAGATGTTGTGAATAATGGCTCTGAGTTGCCTTTTACAGATGTACCACGGTCTGTTATTTTACTCAATATCAAATCTACTAATGATAATTATTCATTTGTTTCGAACGAAATTGAAAGTTTATTGGCTAAGGGCTGTATTTCTCAAGTGAACAAACCTCCAGTCGTTGTTAATCCTTTGACTGTGGCTTATGGAAAAAGTGGAAAACCGAGATTTGTATTAGATTGTCGTTATATAAATCCAGAATTATTTAAATACATGGTCTGTTTCGAAGATCACTCAGTTGCTAAACAAATCTTTTATAAAGGAGACTACTGTGAAACCATTATTAATCGTCAGGCATTAATTTTCATAAATTTCGTCAGTCGACCGATCGGCGAATTTAAGATCCTAACGAACAATCATGCTCTATGTTTGAACAAAAACAAACACTAAGTTGAACAATATTTTAAAACTTTACCGTAGACATGAGGCACTAAATTCCAACATAATCCATGCACACATTCACTGCTGTTTCGTAATCAAGATTAATCCGGTTTTGACACAAAGGGATATAGATTACACAAGGTACTTAACTGACACGTTACACTTCTTTAAAACGCTTGTGCAGTACAGCTGTATCGAATGCGTTGACTTCGTTTATGTAGAATGGTAATGAATTAGCGCTAATTGTTTATAACTTTATTACCCATTAGATGCATTGTGTTTTTCAGGGGTGTTGCATATAAGCCATCACGCAGCGAATGCCGATGAAAGACAATACACCAAATGAAAAGATGACGATGTGTGATCAACATGCGTATTTATCACAAATTAATAAAGAATATTTTAATTGCTGTTTGTTGTTTGATTGTTTGCGTTTAACCACACTTATTACTATTTTATATGTATCAATTTATTTATTTTTAAATTATTGATTTATATACCGGTAGTTTACTTTTTAAGAACAAACACACACATAGAGTTTATAATTTTAATGTTGATATCAGAATAAAAAAGCATTTTATTTGAAAAAAAACACTTAACAAACTGAAACCTCTTTCGTATAACACAAACAGTTTTAAAACGGTATTGACAGCATTTTAATAAAAATCATACAAACTAGAAAACATACCCAAGAAAACAAACAAAAGTGACTAGTTTGATTTACTTGCAAAAAATACTTCATTTCATTTAGAGAGCAAAAAAAACAGGAAACAACATTGTTTCATCAACACAACATGGACACAATTTTTTAATCAGTCCAGCTTTAAGACTAATTGGCTTTGTTGTTACAAACACTCGTTAACGGTTATTCGATCCCACTTGTCCGCTAATCATAACAATGAACGTGTGAATGGCATACATTAAGAGGGTCCATTACTGTCCCTTGATAACAAAAGACTAGTTAATTGGCATGTGACAAACAGGCCCCACCTCCTGCAGTGATTCTCAAGCGTGTTCCCGCATTCGTTCCACGATTTTTCGCAACTGCGATTGATCGCGAATATGTATTACACACAAATCGGATAGTGACTGACGCATTTTTTTAAATTCAAAATCAGAAATCGGCGAATTTAAGTGCTGACGAAATCGTCATTTTTATAGAAATGACGAAATTTTGTGCTGTCGAAAATAAATGGTTTCACAGTATTTATTTTCATTTGATATAAGATCCGCTTATCACCATATAATGATTTTTCCAGAACATAGACAATTTCTAGGTTTTTGCTGGGAAACCGAAAACGGAAAAAGGTATTTCGTTTACAACGTGTTACCATTCGGGATCTCTACAGCGGGCTTCATTTTTACGAAGATTTTGAGAGTTCTTGTAACACAATGGAGGTCGGTGGGTCACACAATAGTTTAATTTCTGGATGACGGTCTCGGTGTTTCAAATTCATTTGAATACGGGAAGATTTGCGGAACTTTGGGGTCATAATCACTGATGAAAAATGTCATTGAGAACCTCGGCAGTGCATATATTGGTTATGGTATACTTGGCATATGCATGATGGTAGTTTGCGAGTAAATGATGCGCGTAAAGAAAGCAACGTCTGTTTACTAAATGAGCTTTCATCTAAATGGTGAAAATATGTTTCATGTACGTGTAATTGCACGACTGATAGGTCAGCTGATTTCGATGCAAAGCGCTATGGGCCCGATTGTACGTTTAAGGTCAAGGTCTCTTTATCAGTGCGTACTGTCCAGAGCGAGTTAGGACGCTCCTGTCTTGGTGACAAACAAGGCTTTTGATGAGATATTATTTTGGAAATGTAACCTTCATTCGCTGAATTGTGGGAAATTAGAGGAATTTGATGGGTTTTGTGAAAATGAGCAAACCGTCGTCTATTGTGACGCCAGTGGAGCTGGATTTGGAGGTCATGTAGAAAATCACAACAATAACGATGTTGTGGGTTGTTGGTCCGAGTCTGAAACAGGACTCAGTTCCACCTGGAGAAGCTGTACGCAGAGTGCTTAATAGTTCATTGCAACAAGTAAAAGGATCTTTAGTAAAATTAAATTCCGATAACATGAATGTACATGTAACAAGTATTTAAAAACAGGTAGTAGAAAGCCATATCTGCAAGATATTGCAGTACATGCTGATGATGTCTGAAGAAGTAATGGTATAATATTGGTTCCAAATTGGGTTCCACGTAAAAGCATCGATCAAGCCGATTTTTTTAGTAGCTCCACTGTCAGTGACGATTGGTCAATTGAAAATTATATTTTCGAAAATTTAGAAACAACTTGGGGTCCACGTACATGTGATCGTTTTGCATGTAATTTCAATACTAAATGTGCCAAATTTAATTCTAGATATTGGTGCCCTGGTATTTCCGCTGTATACGCATTAAGGGTGGAGTGGAAGGTGAGAACAACTGGATTGTTCCCCCGCCTCGATTGGCATGTGATTGTATTCTTAAGATACAACACGAAAAGTGTAATGCAACTGTGTTGCTGCCTATTTGGAAGTCGGCTCCTTATTGGCCGTTGTGCTTTCCTGGAGGGAATGATAAAGCATACTTTGTGCATGATTTTACTTTATTTCCAGCGGGTCATATTACCAAAAGAGGTAGAGGAAGGAACGGCGTATTTGATGGGGGCCGTTAAATTTTGGATTCATTGCATTACTGTTTGTTGAGTGACGTATCATTTATTTCTGTAGGTTTAAATCTCAAGACGGCTATTGGGACGGAGATTCATGACAGCGGGATTAACTCTAGCGAGTTTGGAGATTTGGCGGGAAAGATGTCGGGACAACGTGTGTATTCAAGAAGTGACAATACAAACATTAAGTATTTTAGTTATTTCAATAAGTGAAAATCTTTTAGATTTTCCAAAGGCGGCTCAGCGGTTCCAGCTCTCCCTATCAATGTGGCGTTGTATTTGGCCAATCTTATTGACAAGCAAGTATCGAGTTATGTTATAAGTAATTCTTTATATAGTATTAAAGTGATATTATGGGCATCTAACAGTTTATAGGTGTCTATCGGAACCGTTGTTTATTTTTGGTGTTTTCACTTTATATACACTTATATTTGTTAATGCAGCATCAACATAATAAAACAATATACCGGAAAGAGAAAAATAATGCATTTGAATATCAACCGTACTTTCGTTTGACAACTGATCATGCATGTACGATTTGAACCTAAATTAGTTGTAATGTCGAATTTGGCTGCACAGTGTCCCGTCAATAAACGTCTCGTCTGGTAGTGTAAACGTCTCGTCTGGTATTGCACGCATGAGTTTGCTGTTTTTAAGGCGAAACAGAAGTGAAGTAAAGACGCTTTATTTCAGCTGATGTAGCAACTGACTTTTCCCAAAAGATTTTTCTAATAAACTGTATTTCTGCCTTTCCAGTTGTATATCGATGGTCCCAATATAAAATGCCGAACTTAGAAGTTTTCAGGAGACGTATTTTTTAAAACATTTATTGCACAAAATCAAATAAATATTATTTTAACATTTTAAAAGTGTCTCATGATGGAGCATGTTCGTTTGGAATTAATTTGACGTGAAGTTAATAAATCTGCTGTAAAATGTAACTTCGTCATTAAGACTTGCATTTATGTGATGTTTCGGCAAATTGGACAGCTAAATGTAATAGATTTGTTTTAAATATAATAAATTATTACACTGTTATCCATTATATATAGCAAAGAAATGCGTGTTTTTTTTGTTTTACACGGTGGCAAAGAGGTGACGACCGCAATTCTTTATTTATATTGTGACCTCAACTTAGTAACTTGTGGGAACTACTTTTAAAGTTGAGGGAACAACTTCATAAGTTGTGGCTTCAACTTAGAAACTTGTTGCGACAACTTCATAACTTGTTCCCACAACTTATTAGTTGTTGTCTCAACTAAATAACAACCAACTAACTAAGTTAAGGCCACTACTTTAAGTTTAACCAATCAGATCAGCCGTTTCATCTTTACCGTTTTATCACAATTAGTACCCCTTATACTACTAGGTGCTCGGGTTCGAGCGCCGGTCTGAGAACTATCCCTGTCAGCTATAGATCCCCGGTTCAAGCCCTGTCTGAGCACTTATCATGTAAGCCATGTATTTCAGATTTAAGCCCCTATCTGAGAAATCGCCAAGTTAGCAACTGGATTCAGAGTTCGAACCCTGGTGTGAAAACTAGCCACATAAGCGACGGATTCCGGTTTCGAATCCAGGCCTGATAGCTCCCTTTTTAAACGATGGGTCTTTGGGTTTTAGCCCCAGTCAAAGGACTTTCCCAGTAAGCGACTATGACCCCAGTCTGAGCATTCGCACCCTACGTAACGAGTCCCAGTTTGGAGGCCCTGTCTGAGCACACACCCTGTAAGCTATGGGCCCTGGGCTCGAATCCCGGTTTAAGTAGTTAACATATAAGCGGACTGACTCTTATCCTAGTCTTAGTCTTAGCGCCGGACCGGAAAAATGCGCGCTTTATAGCTTACATGCCTAGTGCTCAGAACGGCGCTCGAACCCGAACACCCATCGCTTGCGAGAGGAGCTCTCATTCCGGGACTTGAAACCAGGAAATGTTGCTTACGGAGCTAGGGCTCATTTCGGCAACCGTTCGCTTAGACGGAGAGTGCTCAGTATGGTATGTTAGCGACGGCTGTTTGGTTCGAGTCCCTGTGTGAACCCGCAACTTTCGGTGAATACGCTCACCCTGAGGTTCGCAACCGGGATCCTTCCCTTACTGGGCAAGTGAAAAGACACATGCTTCAACCCGGGATCCAAAGCTTTCAGGCCTAGTACTCAGCATGGGCTCGAACCCGGGACCTGTCACTGTTGGTGCAAATTATCACATCGGAATTCAAGCCGTCGCTTATAGGGTAAGTCCTCAGACCGTTGCTCGATCTTGAGACCCAAAGCTTTAAGTGCTAGTGCTCGTAACGTGATTCGAACCCCGGGCCCGTAGAAAACTCCTAATTAGCTTTAAGGACTAGTGCTCATACCATGATTCGAACCCAGGGACCGTCGAAAACTTAGGCATCTAGCACTTGCCTCGTAATCGATGGTTCCCGGGATCGAGCCCCTGTCAAAGCAATCGCCCTTTACAAGAAGGGTCCCGGGTTCGAATCCAAAAACATGGACCACTCTCTTATGAAACGAGTGCTTCGGGACTCAAAACCGGGATCCGACGCTTACGTTGCTGGTACTCGTTACTAAGTTAAGGCCTCAACATTGTATATTATTTTGATCTCTTTTTGCGTTCATCAATGCTATAAAATGTACACCATTGAATTATTCTATATGCAAAAGTTTACGTTTCGTCAATTTACCTTAGAAATACATGGCCATATTGATACTTTAATATATTAATTAGCGCGCAAAATGCAAAGTTACAATTTTTTTCAGCTTCGTCATTTTGACTTCAATCAATTGCGGTTCGTCATTACATCACATGACTTTTGTGAGCTGTTGCCATTGGTTAACTATTTCGTTATTTTGGGGGTATATGCACATTGATTTCCTGCTTTGCACAGTATCAAAATCGCGAAATGCCAAAAATGTAGGTTCGGCATTTTAAAGGGCCTTTTCACGCTTTGGTAAATTGACAAAATTAAAAAAAGTTGTTTCAGACTCGCAAATTTTCGTTGTAGTTATGATATTTAAGAGGAAATAGTAATACTGAACATTTAACATGCTCTAAAATATCCATTATATGCAGCTTTTGACGATTTGAAAACCTGAAAACTATAAAGCGTTGCAACGCGAAACGATTGACTAATTTGGGAAGTTCTGTTGTTGCCATTATATTTTGGAAAACTAAGAGGATTGCTTATATAGGTAAAAAATACAGCCGCTTATAGCATGAGTACGGATGGTCGAGTGGTTTACGCGGGAGACGTTTTACTCCAGGACTCCAGGGGTCAGTGGTTCGAGCCCTGTTGAGGGTTACTTTTTCCCTTTTTTAAATTGTATTCTTGTTGTTTTTTTACTGGATTATTTTAGGTCCAATGTTTAAATTTATCAATATAAAGCATTTAATGACAAGCTTCAATACATGTCAAAATCTGTGAAAAGGCCCCTTTAAATTGGGACCATCGATATTTTATATCTTGTGTAAATTAACTGCTTCAACCAGTTGATATGTCCGATAGTGGTTACAGCTCTGCAATGTGACAACGAATAGACGAGACCGATTTCGTGTATGCGGTAGCTTTCAAAGCAAAGACAGGGCGGATTCGTTTATGCGGCTTTGCGCATCAAATGCAATGAATGTCCTATTTTATAGGCAAAAGTGTTGATGGTTTCTTAAACAAAAAGGTCTTACTTAAATCTTCATTTAAAAACGGACAATGATACAAGTAAAATTATGCTGATAATGCCGATGATAATGCAGAAGAAGAAACAGAAGAAGAATATGATGATGAATTGATGAAAAAGATGCTGATTTTGCTGTTGATGATGATGTTGATGATGATGACATATTTAATTTTAAGCGGTATTTATTGATAAACAAAGATAAATAACCGTGAATTAGTAAATGCATGTGATAATTAAAGACCTGTAAAACTATTAGCTCTCTATCTTTTGCGTGCAAAATATCATGATTGGGTTTACTTTGTATATGCACAGAATTATGGTATTATCGTATACTCTCAAACGTGTTCATTAAGCTGTATTTTAAGCAGCGTTTAACTCATACAAAATCAACAGAAAACATGTTCACAATCAAATTTCACCTACTTATCTGCTTAAGGCTTCAACATGTTTGTGTAAAGAATAGTTATTTTTTTGGATTTTTCTTTCAATAAGTGTTGCGCACATAAGTGCGGAAGCTCGTATCCGCCCGTTTTTTTCATTTGAAGCGGATAAAACAAGTGCTAGGTTAATCCTTTTGATTTTGTTTATTTTCAGATACAAATTGCCGCCCGATAGACATATTGTTATTATTAATTTACACCTATTTTATTTGAACGTTTATGTCTGCCAACTAACACGGCTTAACCGACAGATAATTTCAAAACAAGCATCGACTCCTTATTTTCCAACACATAGAGCGCCTTCAAACATAAGCATACTAGTAATCGAATTCCCTTCTTATGAACAAAATATGTTAGGATATTTTATATTTTACTTTTTATTTAAGGTAGCGCATCCGTAATGGGCACCTATTCAAATATAATCTAATCTATTATTTTCTTCATCAGCATCATTTCACTGAACTACATGCAAATTTTTAGTGTAGTCTTTCCATGCTTTAAAAAAAATATACTGATTTTTTCAAAACCACCCCCCACACTCGGCTTTTGTCCAGTTTATGTGCATCCCTGGGGTATATGAAAGTTCCATAATTCATCCAGATTTCCAAATATAGGCATGCAGTTGGTGTGTTAAGATGCAGTAAAGGTGTTTAAAGTTTAAACAAGATGAAAAAAGTTTTCTTTTACAGACATTTACTTTTTTTATAACTTGTTATCTATGGCAGAGCGCCATTAAATGTAAGTGGTTTCAGACGAGTAGAAATTGGTTGGTTAAAAACAACGTGTCATAAAATTCAAAATACATGTAGTATCATTTAAGTAATATTTTGAACTTAGTATTTATAGATACACTATATACATAAAAAATACCAAGAAATAGATTTACTGTTTACTTTTTGAAATAAAAATAAAAATGCAACATGCATGGTTTGTATTTTCAGCAGTAAATCAACCAATTTAGCCATAACGTTGTTTTAATTTTAAAAATTGAAGAATGTACATAAAAATTGCATCATATTTAACAATAAACATAGCTTATATGCTATATTAAATCAAATTACATTAGAAAAGAAATAAAACGCGTCGCAAAAAGTATACGTCGTCGGCAGGATTCGAACCTGCGCGGGAATATCCCAAAAGATTTCTAGTCTATCGCCTTAACCACTAGGCTACGGCACCTAATATTAGGCTCTTCAACCTTCGAAGAAATCGCGGGAAATCATTAGGGGTGCGTGCGCTACCTTAAGAAATGGGAAATGATTTGCCCAAAGTGCAAAACCGGCAAAACCATCTGTACAGCGAAAATATTGAACACCTTCGGGAGATACGGATATAAGTGCTTTCAAAGAGTGAAAAAGGCAATGGTCGTCAAACACCGTTGACGTGTGGAGGAAGTACGGCGCACTTAGATGCTGTATTGCGTTTTTAAAAATTTAAAAATTTAACTCAAGAACTAATAAATATGCATATGACTTACCAAAAATTTGCGCTAGCATTAACGTTCTTCCTGGCTTTAATATTTTTAAACGATCACTCAGAAATATTGATCTTATCGTGATCACACATTGTAATTTTGAGACGTCATAACGTTACAACGTTCATTCGCATCGTTTTTTTTCGCGTTATCGCAGTTGTAATTAAACGTTCGATCGTGTTTAATCGCCATACGAGATCGTGAGATCCCACCCACTGCACCCAGTGCGAAATTTCAGAAATACGATGTCAGTTCGTGATATTTATATAATGTTTTTTGTTTGTTTTACTTATAACAAACAAACGAGAACATAATATCTCGGAGCAAAGACACACAATTTGGTCGCGATATTACTGAGTGATATCGCAGTATGATCTGGTGTTCTCACACCGAAATTTCGTTCCTTCAAGTCCTGTTCAAGCGTTATGATCCGTGTAATGTAGAGGTTAACGTGTGAAACGAATGGCACGAACGGATCACCGTACTATTCGCATTGTTTCACTCTTCAGGCAAAATTATTATTGAGTTTAAGTTATCAATGTTTATTTTCTTAACGGCTGGTGTTGTCGCACGCTCTGCTGTAGTGCTCAAAGGGCTTTTTGAAAATACTTCTTTATCGTATGAAATCCAGCCAGACATCAGTAGCTATAAAGTAAGTATCATCATGAGTTTTATATTTTGAGTTTTGTATGCAACTAAATGATTTTGGATTGTTTATACTTTGTTTAAGTTAGTAACGGCTTCTTTTTTTCAAGATTAATTTGTTTGCGCTTTTAACTATTATTTAATGTCTTTTTCTTGTGAAAAAAAGCTGCTAGATATGGTAGTGAATTAGCGTGTCTTAACTTTTTAAGTTGCTTTTATAAAGTTTGCTTAACTTCTGACCGTCACTCTGCACCATTAGGGCTGTTAAGACATCCCGCCGTTCAATGAGGTCTTTATTGACAACCAATTTCTTTTTTTCGCATGCGATAAAACTCGTGTTGCCCTGAATTCTCTCTGCTACAAATATGTGTCATGCTTAATGAACTTAAATAAAAAAACATCTTTGCACTGTAGTCTGTTAATATTTTTCTGCAAAATATATATGTCTTAAACACTTTAGTACAGCAATGAGGCCCTGAAGAACCATATTTTCTTATACCGTGTTAAGATAAACAATATTTTTCACAACTGTGTATAAATAAGATTGCATTTTTCAAACACTATAATTCATATTATTTACATTGTAATCAATGTTATATCTAAAATATGAAAATTGTCTTCGGACATAACTATGTTAGCAGATCATAGTTAACATTAATATTTTGCCCATCACAATTTGTCAATGACATTTTAAATTTGCTGATCCTTTATATAATTGCATTTCACACACTTAGTCTGTGCAACATAAGAGCCTTTTATTAACACATGTGTGAACAATACAATTGTAAAAGAATCAGAATTGCAAAGTGGATTTGCGGAAGAAATGCTTTGCATTATTGACTGAAGAAAAACATGAATTGTAAACATAATAACTTGTACAGAATATCGTTTGAAACAAATGATTTGTGAACAATATCACTGATGCAAAGTATGGCTTGTGATAAAGAGTTGTTGGAAACTATAATATTATCATTGAGATTTAAAGATATAAATTCTGAAAAATATAATGTGCAACCAAAATATCCTTTGTTAAAAATAAAAAAATAATATGTAATAGTTATTATGTATCAAGGAAATGCATATTGGTTTAGACTGGGCGGTGCGATTGCATTAATGCTAACCCATTTTAGCCAATAAGATTTTACTACATATGTTCTAACTTACTTAGAACATATACTTAGTTTTGATTGATCGGAAAATATACATCACTGACACAAAATAGATACCGACACATTGAAGTGTTTATTAAATCTTATAAGAAAGCACTGTCTGAAACAAACAATACATGCCAGAAAAGCCTGCATTACGTTCATGCTCCTGCAAATGAAGTTTTCACTCAATGGGTTCAACCATGGTCATGCATGGGGTCAACATGTAGATAATATTATGAATACGAAACAATTGCATTATTTGATATGCAGCTAAACTGCGTGCAAACAAAGCTAAGGATCGCATCTGAAGCCATACGGTAGAACACAAAGATACGCACATCATGCGCACTGATTGAGAACGACAATCCTGTTCAAGTGTTCTATTGAGACTCATCAATGTTTTATAATAATTCTTTACGTAGCTTTACATGCGAAGTTTCTCTTCAAGTAATATTTATAAATAGGCAATAAAACTTTTCAACGCTGATAATAAAACGCGACATCAGATGGTCGAGATTGTGTAAGAATGCTATAAAATACTGAAATTTATGTTGAAGCAAATAAAATACGCCTCTGTATGTTTTATAGACCTGGAAACAAATTGACAAAGTTTCAATTTAAAAAAAGATTTGCCTTAGATCATAAAACTTAATGTTAGATTGTGTTTATGCATGCGAGAAATATCATTATTACTTAGATACATTTCTAATTTCGTTTTTGGATTTAAAAAAATATTTATGTAAAGCGTTTGTAACGTGTGCTACAAATACAGTAATTAAACTACCTGTGTATACAATTTACGTTTCAATGGCCAAGTTATTACCACATAATATTTTTGATCTCCGAAAAGCGAGTTGTTCGATTTACTCTATTTATTTTCTCAAATGTTTCTTAACGTAATATGTATTTAGATTATCCAAAGTGCTATATTGTTTTTATAAGAACACATCACTATCAGCACGTGTTGCGACGGCTTTATATTCCCAATAAGTCAGCTCGCCGGTGACGCATACTAGCGCGTGTAAATGTAGTATTTTTAAGAAATGAAATATTAATGGCTAAAATAACTAAAATGTGAACAATGGTGATCAATGCCTTATTAGCCTTGCATTTTTAACAAATGGTTATGTTGCGTTTCATCAATTCCAATATGGAATCATATTGCTTCTTAAAAGATTATTTATTTGTTTTCTAATTCATAGAACAGGGTACAAATTTAAAGTGTTCAATGTAATAAAGACATGCTTTTGCAACAGTTAAAAGCAAACATTTAATAGTCGATCTATATACATCTTCTAAGTTATACATTTGACATGCATTTTGACTATTTTTATTTGGAAATAGTAAAATTGATTAATTCCGATTTGAATTATTACCGGAATGTACGATTTGACGTTACTCATTAATCAGGATCGATAAACATACATGAGATGCTGTCTCCTAATGCTGTTTGTAGCAGCAATCAGGCTTAAGTAGTTATTTCGGGAAAGGAACCACACGGTATACTTCATATGTTAGAGGCTAAGAGGCACTGACAATCAATGATACAAAATGTAACCGTTAAAACGGCTATTTTGATACAATGCTTTCACAAAATTTGTTGATATATTGTAGAGTATTTTCTATCACACTTATGAGTTTGCATTTTAAAAAGGCTGTATATACTCAGAGCTACATGAGGCTCGTTCTTTGTATAAAGACATTGCACAAATAAAGGTTAAGTCAATAAAAGCATCACTTCGCTTTCACTCTTTTCATTGCTTACTGATCTGACCGTGTAATCATATAATACTCAACAACTTGTCATATTTGACGCTTTACAATTTTGTATCTTCTCAAAACTTAATCGAAGGAACCGCATCATATTTTCCTTATCAGCTGTTATATTTTGATTTCTATTCGTGTAAAGGTTACTTGACCTAATATAGAGGGGAAAACACGTGATAGTCAAGATGGCGAAGTCCATGCAGAGCCAGGTATTTTTTTGCCTTTATTACTTGTGTTTAACTTTTAATTGACGCTCACTTTCCAGCCATATCAGTAAGACAGTGTTGATTTCGTATTAAAATTCGCTTAATATATCTACTTTACTCGATGAGAATTTTCTTAGTGGAGCAGTAATTTAGTCATCCCACTAAGAAATTTCGTAGCGAGTAATATTCGAGATAAAGAGTGAATATTAATTCGAATTAAACGTTAGTATCTTTATTGCTGATTTGTCAAGTGGGCGCCTTTAAAAGAAATATAAGTAATAAAAGGTATGACACGGCGAAAAATACCTGTTTCATCATGCACGTCGCCGCCATCTTGAATATCACGTGATTATCACGTCAAATTTTCGTTCACATATTTCAAACATATCCCATTTTATTATCTATGTTTGGAACATCCGCTCTTGATTAAAAAGTAATCAAAATTTTAATAAGGTTTCTTACAGAGCATTAATAAGCGGATCACAATTAGAGTAAGTATTAGGAATTTTTGTAAAATTTGACATGGTCCCTTAGTTCTGTCACGGACTCTAGATGAGATATACGCTCCGTGGTTCTGTGTACATAGTTTCATCAAGATTGAGTTAAAAATATAGTTTCTATAGTGGTATCAGCTTTTATTTTTTAATAAGGTTTAAACTGGTCTCACTGCTTTTGAACTCACTTAAACCAGAGAAGAAATTATTCAAGATATTACTAAGATTGAGTTTAAGGTTGACATAAATGTTGTTTCATGAGTGGTATGTCAGCTTTGACAGAGCGACCTTGTTTCTTACCCTATTTGATCACGATTCGTACTTGGCCTACACAATGTCATGATAAACACTCGCACAAAATTTCATCAAGATTTTGCCTAAAATGTATCCACTTTAGGGTAGAATAGCTTTTCCACGTCAATTAGTTCAAAATGCCAAGCAGCAGGTGCAGTTCACGCATTTATGATTCACATCTGAGTTTTGATGTTGTGTATTTTTATAACATTAAAAAATAATTCGGCAAAATAAAGAGATAAAACGCGACGAATGTTTTTGTATTAATATCAAGCATTTGTTCATTAGTTTTGTTTGGGAAGAGGACAACGACAACGAGCGAGGCATGGTATTGTAATTCGCATGGGGGTTAGAGGTAAGGGGTAGGGTTAGGGGTCGGGTTTGGGTTAGGGTTAGCCTTAACCCTAACCTAAACCCTAACCCGACCCCTAACCTTTACCCTAAGACAGGGTTATCTACCCTATACCATGCCTCGCTCGTTGTCGTTGTCCGCTTCCCATTTTGTTTGGGTGAAAATGATTTTGCGTTGTTTTCAATTTTTCTAATTTGCCATTCCACGACAAAACTTTCTCAAGTACATAATTATCATTTGTATTTTTAAGGTTTATTATTGTCTTTTTATCGAATCGTTTGTCTGACAACACAAAGTATTCGCACCATTCATGAAAATATTCCACTAACGATGGATTTTCTTTATGTTACCACTTATATTATACAAACATGTTTTTGTCCTGTAACGGCTTAATTATTTATGAAAGAATACGTAAATGACTTAATATAAAATTGTTGCTTTTTTTGTCTTTTTAATCAGTTACAATGAAGTTTTATTCAGTAGCACTGAGTTGTTAATATAGCTCACCTACTGATACAGTGTTCGATAAAACTTCGCTTTAATTCTAAAGTAAAAAAAATGCAAAAATGGTATCATTTTGTCGGGCTTAACGAGCTCTACACGATGCAACAAACGGCATATGTGTACCTTTCTCTACTAAGGTACTATTGATCCCTCAACATTGGCGAAACGTGACAATTTTCTATTCATTTTAATTCTAAAATCGCGAATGTATTTGTGTAGGATTCAGCCAATTATACGTCGCCTTAATTCTAAAGTCGCGAATGTAAAAAATTGCACATATCGAAAGTTTAATAAAAAAAATGTTAATTTAAATTTTTAAATTTTGCAAATTTATAGATTGCATACATCTCAACCACCTATCAAAATTTCATAAATATATCTTGTTTTATAACGCATGTTTTTTTATTTCAAAACTTTAGCAGCGATTTTCTCAAAATCACTGCTTTGGACTTTCGTGCATTTATAATTAGTGCGACGAAAAGTAAAAAATATTTGGACCGTGCTGTGTGAAAAAGGGATTGAATGCATGTGCGTTAAGTGTCGTCCCGAACAGGTTAATCAGGGACGACACTTCCCGCTTGTATGATATTTTTCGTTTCAAGATCGTCTATTCTTAGCAAAAATTAAGTTAAGGCGTAAAGTGTCGTCCCTGATTAGCCTGTGCGGACTGCAAAGGCTAATCCTGGAAGACACATTACGCAATGCATTAAACCACCTTTTCACAAAACACGACTCAATTGTAAATTCTCGTCTTGACGCAACGTGTACAAACAAATGCACTAGATGAGTGTTTGAACATTCATAAATAATGATAACAATCCGATGAACAAAATGCTAAGCTGACAATCTGATACGAGATGCATGTTAAAAGCTAATTTATTACATATCTTCATATAAATTGAAACACTGAAATACAGGTAGCATAATATTTTACTGATATGGATTTGAAAAGGCCGGACATAAAAACCGTGTTTGCAAATGTCACGTTTCAACTTCGTGCATTGCAAAATAACGTTGGTACCTGGTACGCGACATAATTCACGCGCGGTCGTAACTGCAAATGACGACAATAGCAACATCGAAATAGCCGCCGCGGACCGTACATTTAAAGTTTAAGATAAATGTTTTGTTGTTTTTGTTTTGTTTATTTTTTGGATAAAAAGAACAAAGTCATGAATGTGACGAAACACAATTCATGTTTTGTTGATTACTCATTTGTGTTGATGGTAATGTATGTACCAAATACGCGTTTCAATTTGTTTACTTCTTAACATTTGTCATCCGGTATGAAAACAAAATTCACAGCTGACGCCCTTTTGGCGGACTTTTCAACAAGAAAATGTTCTAAAGTATGCAGTGGTTACGCGTTAGAGGTATGTTATAAATATGTAAATGGTATGCCATTTGTCCGTATAGGCAAACATTCGTAGTCATATGCCCCCAGACTTAAGTACTCGGACCAAAGTTACTTATGGTCTGCTTATTATTATGTTATACGGACTAATGCTTCACCATAGCCATGAAATAACCTATAACGTTGAGCATTTCTTAGCATACTTTATGGGGAAATTTTTAAAAACTGCAGTGAGGGTACACCGATTGAGTGTTATCACATATCACAAGTGCAGTTTAATCAGTAAGTTATTCTTTTTTTTAAATGTCGAATCCTGTAAACTTGTAAATACGGAAGCAACAGACCAGCTAATTTTAGCAAACTTTTAAAAGAATCCCGTCATTGCCTAATTAAATGTTTTCGCCAGTTCAGGTTGACGCGCGACAATCAACGCGACTCACGATCATGTACAGCGGAACTCAAATATCGCGCAAACAGCTTAGACTTGACGAGTGTCGACAGCGACATTTCAAGCTACTCTCCACAATACCTTGCTACGCATGATGCAAAATCGAATTAATATCGTGTCATGGTCGTGTGTCGCGTTACTTTCGAGTAAATTGTAAAACGTTGACCATCAACATGTCTACGTTATATGCGTGATTAAATGTAAACTATCAACTGGACATTATCGTACGTTGTCGTTCGTAGTCGCGAGGCGCTTTCATTATCGTGAGTCGAGCTCAGTATATTAAATAGGACGGTTGACATTTGCAGGATATTTGCGCGATATAATGCCGTACGTCGTTGGTTGTTGTTAAGTGTCGATTTACTATCATAATGTGGCTTTATAATGGTGATGAAAGATAATATACGCAAAACACGACACTCGATATCTAGGAACGACCCTCACCGCTTACCAACAATCAGTGTTCGATTAATTATTGCACGCAAAATACTTAATTCGAACAAGTTGTGGGTTCAATGGAGGGCGTCGTTCGTCATTACCGGGTTTCGTATCATGTGTCTATGTTTTATATAACTATATACCCACTTCTTAATTTAAAGCAGTTTATCATTTACGATCTTATCGTTGTTCTATGACGTCATTGCCTTTAGGCAACAAATTGACGTCATGGCAAGAAAATAAACTACAAATAGAATTCATAATAATAAACCAGATATTTGACGCGCCGTGAGTCATCTACATGGCTATCTAACAGGGTGCAGAATCAACGGGGTTTTCATGGCTTTACACACGGGCTGGACAAAATATAAACACAAATATCTCAAGTTATTAAAATACATTTGCAAAAATCTTTCGTTCGTAAAAGACAGTTTTTCTTTCAGTTTGTGCCAATACCTTATGGTATAAGAATATATCATTGGATACGTCAGAAATCGGTGACAAAATTTCACGTTGCATGGAGCATAACCGTATACATGACTGCAGTACACATAGAATTTTTGAACAATAACACATGCTTATTAAAAAAGTAATTCTGATGTATTTCACATTACCATTAGCAGTATACTGTAAATCTGTCTTTTATGCACTAGTTGAAATGCATAAGAAAATTGTTTTAAAAGGTTATTTGAAAAATAGCACCACTTACCGGTATGTTTACATCCATATATATATATGTGTAATACGTTTGATTGGGAACCCAACGAAGTCACGTGATCCTGCACCCTACTAAGTGATGTCTTTTTTTTAGACAGTTGCCTTTTGATATGGCACGTCGTGACATCATAGCAAACTGAATCCAACGTCATGGCAAGCAACGCCGAGGTCAATGAGACGTCAACATCATTCAATTCTAGTAAGTGACGTCATCACTTGATAGGCTGTGGCGTAATAAAATTGCTTTCTTACGATGTACATAAATGTACGCATATCTAAGCATGAACACACACGTTTATGCATCGCTTTGCAACATATATACAAGAACACGTTTATTCTGCAAAAATATATGTACCTCTATGATGTGTCCCATATAAGAAAGTGTGTTAAAATTAAACTGATATGCTATGGGCATTAAAGGCTGTTGTTGATGAAAAAATGTTATCTGAGTTTTTGCACTTGTGTCAGTCCTCCAGTACTAACATATTTTCTAACATATTTCTGAAGGCTTAGACAAATTAATAAACGGAATTTACAAGATACGTGACAAAAAGTTCTTGCATGGTTTGAGATGAAACTTGGGAAAAGTTATAAGAGCCCTCTCCTCTAAATAATATATCAAATGAAATCAGATGGACAACCAAAAAAAGGTTAGCAGGTTACTCTCAGTATAATGTCAATTTATAAAGACGTCATATTGGAAGTTTGATTCAAATCAATTAATTTTACGTCATTTGTTATCTGTTATGGTCGCTTTTATTGTTTTATTATGATTAAATGAGATCGTAAACACAAGCGGATTGATGTACCTCGTAGAGAGATTTTTTTGAAGGCAGGTTTGCCATGCCAGTGGCTGATTTCCAAAAGAGATAATCCAGTTTATGAAAGTTTCTCATTTTGTATCGCTACTTGCTTAACGCTACTTGCTCATTGATAGTTACCATACTCCAGTAAATATTTTTATATTCAACCGGACTCAAAAAATATGATGAAAACACATTTTACTTCGTAAAAGTCGACCACTTCAAAATTATGAAACGTTATTATATGTTGGCGTTTTCTTTTGTATGTGTGCAACTGGCATGCCACATACGAATAACATAAATTAGAAATAAGCACCATGGCTTTTAATAACTAGCTATTGGCAGTAAGCAAATGGAAATTTGCTATTGGTATGTAACAACTAACTATTGACAATAAGCAGCTGGCATGGAAAGCATGACTTCACTAAATTGGCAGTTAGCAAATTGCAGACATGTGCTGTTAATGAGCAACTGACAGTCAGCAACTATCGGAGCGCATGTCCCACTAGCCTTTCAAAAGACTGATAGAATTCAATTTAAGGACATAGAACGTCTTGGAATCTAATTAATGTATTTTCTATCATATTGTGTATAGTTGCGTTTTATTTAATCGCTCAAGCTTCGCATGTGGGATTTTATTCATAATTATCTAAACAGCTGAACTTCGGTAATTCGACAACAAGCTATTATAAAAGCATTATCTTCTCAATAGTGTTTTAAGGACACTACTGCATTAGTCGTATACTATCGTGTATTATTAAGCCACATATTAAGACATACGGCCTTTTAGAAAAAAATAATTGTTAGTTTAATTAGCATTAGTATAATATGGTCAATATATAGTTTATTTTGTAATCATGTCTAACGGTACTCTGATTCTTAAACGTAGTATGACGCCATCTCGTTCAATAATCCAATTGTCTTTGTTAATCTAACATGAAAAACAAAAGCACTGCATAACGGGTGCCACGCTCGGCTGCGAAAGCTTGTCAATTTTTTTTTAGAGGTCACAGAGACCTTGATCTTTGACCTAGTGACCCAAAATGGGTGTGGCGTGTAGAACTCATCAAGGTGCATCTACATATGAAGTTTCAAAGTTGTAGGTGGAAGCACTTTGATTTTAGAGGCACTGTTAAGGTTTTTGTTAAAGTTTTATATTAGAGGTCACAGTGACCTTGACCTTTGACCTAGTGACCCAAAAATGGGTGTGGCATGTAAAACTCATCAAGGTGCAACTACATATGACGTTTCAAAGTTGTAGGTGGAAGCACTTTGATTTTAGGGCCTATGTTAAAGTTTGATATTAGAGGTCACAGTGACCTTGACCTTTGACCTAGTGACCCAAAAATGGGTGTGACGTGTAAAACTCATCAAGGTGCATCTACCTATGAAGTTTCAAAGTTGTAGGTGGAAGCACTTTAATTTTAGAGCCAGTTTTAAGGTTTTAGCACGACGCCTACGGCGGACGGCGGACGTCGGACGGCGGACTATGACGGCTATGGTAATAGCTCTGGTTTTCTCCGAAAACAGCCTCGCTAATAACGTAATCACGTTCGAGGGGCCGAACGTCAAATTGTTTCTTAAATATAGTATGACGTCATGACGTTCAAAAAGCCTGAAGTCAATCTGATTAACACATAAAACTAGACGCTATGACTTTGAAGAAGCCTGACATCGCATCTGTAGTATGACCAGAGGGGGTAATCACGTGATTATCAAGATGGCGTCCGTCCATGCCGAGGACGAAATTTTTATCCGTTTTATACCCTTTAATAACTTGTATTATTTTTTAAATTTCGCCCACTTCCTAGCCATATTAGAAAGAAAGTTACTGGCGTTTATTTCTTATTTATATTCGCTCTATATCTCGACTTTACTCGGTGCGAAATTTCTAAGCCGGATGATCGAATAAGGGCTCCACTAAGAAAATTTTCAGGGAGTAGAGATACAAAGCGTATTTAAATACGAAACAAACGCTTATCACTTTTTTACTGATATGGCTGGAAATTGAGCGTCGTTTAAAATTAAACAAGAGTAATAAAGGGTATAAAACAGCGAAAAATAACTGTCTCTGCGTGGACGTCGCCATTTTGACTATGACGTGTTTACCCCCTCTGATGACGTCATCGCGTTCAAGAAGCCAAAGGTCATACTGATTCTCAATTGTAAAATGACTTAATCATGCTAAAAACGCTAGTTCCCAATGTTAGCATGACGTTTTCACGTTAAAGAAAAAAACCGGAAGACACTCTGATGCTCAAATTCACTGTTTTTTATCGTTCAGCGCCCATGTCGTCGGGGATAAACCAAGCGTTGAACCAAGAAACTTTTGTGATAGAGACGGACTCGAAGAGCAAGCGGGAACTGAAGCGGAAGGATGACAAGTATAGTCTCCGGCCGTCATTCGGCGTCGTCGTCTTGAAATGGTTGTCCACTGTGCTCCTGTTTTTACTGCTACTTGTCTTTGTGATTTTCAGTAAGGTAATACAATTACCGTATTCTGGTGTTAGGGAGGCGAGTCACATTTGTTTTAGTGTGTTCATAATACAGAGTAGTGTTTCTTTCATCGATGAAAATTCCCTACTTACATTTCTATAATTAGAAATTTCGTTGATTATTTTCCAAGGAACAAAAAAGATCATTTATTGGGGGGGGGGACCCACATTGCATTCCTTATAGAAGGGAATTTGTGTCTTGTGATAATGGGTGTTTTATTTTTGTTGTTTCTCTTTTGATTGTTTTGTTGTCATGAAAACTGGTTGTATTTAATATCACAACACTCCCCATCTATTAAAAGTCTTTTGAAATAGTGTATGTAAAATTAATTAAATTATACATATTTGTTTTGTAAACACGCATGAATATATGACTGAATTTGTGTGTTCCAATGTTATATTTAAATGGGTTTGATATGTTTATGCCCTATAAACAATGAGTACTGCAGGCATTTCTTAGTGTTCTTTTTGTTTTATTTCAGGTCAAGATAATATCGATGTCCCAACAAATGTCTCGCGGACTCGCTGGGGACGCGGCTTCTGTGACGCACGGTGTTTTCGTCTCGCTGCAGATTGCCTGCGTCGTTCCTCACGTGTTCAGCTTCCTTCGAGGTAGTCTCAGGGGTGCATTCAGAAAGGACATCCCATGGCCAACCCGACGGTTTCTCATCTTGGTATAAAATAACCTTTTTTGTTTAGATCTATTTTAAACCTTAATATATTAAGCTCGGTACACCGACAGTTTATTAAGACTAAAGATTTTAAAATCATCCCACAGTAGTGATCGAACCCTGTACTTCCTGGTCGCGATAAATACGACATGTCTACAACATCAGTGCGGTTGAAGCATTCTAAAAACATACGCGTATCATTTTCTGTTGACACTTTCTCGTAGAAATAAATACACGACGCATGAAGTAGTCCCGCGCGTCAAAGTGCAAATTAATGTGTTATATTACTAAAATTAAAGGATCAGAAACCGCTTGATTACAATATCACTAGAAACATCAGTATGACATATTGATATTATACATTTTGTTCTAACGCACTGTCCTTATAGGGAGTGGTCCTGAGTATAGTGGAGTCAGTAGGAACTACGCTGTTTGTGTTCTGCTTGCCGGGACTTACAGGGCCTGGAACCACTGTGTTACTTTTGAGTGGGGTCTTCTTGGTTCCTGTCCTCTACAACGTGGTACACAGTTGGATGGTTCATCCGGAATCGGTGCCTCCGGAATCGACGAATCCAAAATGGACTACAAGGATTTTCTTCATCTTGGCCTTGCTCCTGGAGCTGGCAGGCTTGGCTTTTGCTGGTAACTGAAGTTCGCATTTTCCTGTGTATCCATATAATTGCCATTATCTTGAACTATATTTATTATCTATTTTCGTTTGCATAGCGATGACTTTGCATATATCTAAAGCTTTTTCAGAATTTTCATTTACTATTATTGTTAAAATGTGTAATATATATTAAACATACGCAATAATTTTGAAAGGTATAGCCCCTTTTAACCATGACATTTTAGGTTATGTGTATCTCAACCATAAAGCCGAACCGGGTATAGACGCGAGCGACGCCAAAAGGTTCGGCGTCTTGGTTACTGCTCTTTTATGTTTGTCAATATCCTGGAAACCGGGAATCCAGAGCTTTCTGCTGAACACCAGAAGTGAAGCTGTCGTGACGTCACAAGCGGAACAACCGTCGGAAAAGGATCAGACGCACGCAAATGATATGATGGAGAATAATGCGCAGTCAGGAAGTGGGTCGGTGACAAACGTAAGATGGAATTTTATTTTGAAAGAATGCGTTTGTATAATTTTAGAACTTAAAAAACAAGAAACCGTCGGAGACGGGTGATGCTCCCCAGTGTTTTTTTGTCACAATATTGCACTATATATTCAGATAAAAGGAAACGTCTTGAGGGGCATAACTTTGGACAAACAACTAATACGATGGATGGTTTAGCACCTTAAAAATTTCAAAGGGCCATAACTCTCTAAATAAATCACCTAACCAGAACCCACTAATAACATGCGCATCTCCTCAAGGTAGTTAAGCTTTCCATAAAGTTTCATTGAAGTCCAGTCAGTAGTTGTGGAGAAATAGCCCGGACAAGAATTGCACTATATATACAGTATATAGAAAATTTCAAAGGGCCAGAACTCTGTTAAAAAAAATCATCCGACCATAACCGGCTGATAATATGCACATCTCCTGTTGGTAGTGAAGCTTCCCATAAAGTTACATTGAATTCCTTTGATAAGTTGCTGAGAAATATCTCGGACAAGAATTGCACTATATAAACAATGGAAAATTTCAAAGGGCCATAACTATGTGAAAAATCATCCGACCATAACCGGCTGATAATATGCACATCTCCTGTTGGTAGTGAAACTTCTTATAAAGTTTCATTGAATTCCCGGAATAAGTTGCTGAGAAATAGCTCGGACAAGAATTGCACTATATATACAATGGAAAATTTCAAAGGGCCATAACTCTGTGAAACATCATCTGACCAGAACCGGCTGATAATATGCACATCTCCTGTTGGTAGTGAAGGTTCCCATTAAGCTTCATTGAATGCCGGTCATTAGTTGTTGAGAAATAGCACGGACAAGAATTGCACTATATGTACAGTTAATGGAAAATTTCAAAGGGCCATAACTCTGTGAAAAATCATCTGACCAGAACCCGCTGATAATATGCACATCTCCTATTGGTAGTGAAGCTTCCCATAAAGTTAAATTAAATTCCGGTCATTAGTTGCTGAGAATTAGCCCGGACAAGAATTGCACTATATGTACAGTTAATGGAAAATTTCAAAGAGCCATAAATCTGTGAAAAATCATCCGACCAGAACCGGCTGATAGTATGCGCATCCCCTCTTGGTAGTGAAGCTTCCCATAAAGTTTAATTGAATTCCGGTCATTAGTTGCTGTGAAATAGCCCGGACAAAAATTGTGCACGGACGGACACACGGAAGGACGGACGGACGAGGCGGCGACTATATGCTTCCCCCAAAAATGTTTTTCGGGGAGCATTAAAAGCATTAGTTTTCTTAACCTTATTTCAAACGTCTTGTCATATAATTTCCTTTAATAGTTGTTATTCGGAACTCTTCAGTCTGGGTTTTTCCGATATTTGAGCACGCGCGGTAGGTACAAACAAAAGCGGACTAGCATATTTTAAAAGAGAATGAATCAATCATTTCTCTTATCGCTGAATAGTAAACACCACTTTTCTACTCAAACGTTTGTTATAGTTGATAAAAATACCATGATTTAATCATTTTTCTTAAGATGAATTAATCTCGATCGTGTTTAATTTGTAAGAATATTATGTAAAACGATATAATGCTGCATGTACATGTAAACAGCTTAGGTCACGTAACTATGTAATTGCATATACTGTGCGTAGGCCTGGGCATACAGTTTTAATGGAAGTTTGTCAACGAAACTACCAAGACATTGACTCCATCGTATATATATTAATTTATGAAAACTGGTATTTTACGCATCTTTAGGCAGTTCTGTGTACCAAGGATAAGTACAATACTTAAACATTCATGTACAATGCACAATACTAAAAACCTGAATTGTAACTGTAATGTATTTCAGATTCAGAGATGTCTGTTTTGTTTCTAAGGTCATGTGAAAAATTAAGTTTATATGTTTATAGGTTTAAAATTGCAAATTGTCCTCTTACTTGCCCTTGTATTTCAAGATAGAATACTTTCCTTCCCAGAGGAAAGAGATCTGGGTTTGAATCCCAGTGGGGGCTTCAGAGGATGATTCATTTTAAGAAAAATGAATATATTTGCTTTACTTTGTCTCTAACTTAACCAATTAACTCTGACAATGCCTTTAAAAGTATGCAGTTTTTGATAATTCAATTATGCAAAAAAACATGTATAGTTGTAGGGTAGACTAAGTCAATACAACAATAAATGCATATAGGAACACATATTTAAATTAAAAATGCAACAATCAGAGGACATAATCAATTAAATAGTAAATGACTACTTAAAATATTTTTTAGCACTGTTTGTTTTCCAGAGATTTGTGAATATGCCGTTTTATGTTCTTCTCCTTGAACTAATGCAATATGTGCTTTGGAACTGGAATCATATAGTGTTGGAAAGCTGGTGTTTCACGTCCAGAGGGTCCTTGCGTCCGGAAGCTGAAAATTGTAACATATGATCTCCCCACTCATTCCATCCCGCGAAACCCTTAAGGTGTCGCAAGTCTAGTATTAATTTATTCAAATATGGAATGAGTGATGTATTGGACGTCATCATTGATGACGTTCAATCGAACGAATGATAAAGGGGGCTAACTTTCGTTAAGCTGGCGCATATAGTCGCGATTTGGGGCGCTTGAAAACTGGCCCAGCACGTTTGCTGAAATTTGACATGTATATGTACCAGAATGCGATCTACCTGTTGGCGTAGGCGTTATACCTGGGAAAAATCAAGTTTTTTGATTAAATCACGAAAAAGTTTCGCAAGTTTTACATAACCGGAATTACAAAATGCGCTATGTGGATATACCGAAACCCTACCGAAATCCCCGAAATCAAACTTTGATAAAAACAATGTTTCATTAGTGATTTCAGTGTATTTCGCAACGATCTATATTAAAATACGCAGTTTTTCAATACACAATCAATATTAATGGGGATTTCGTGGGATCTCGTGGATTTCTGAGGATTTTGGTAATTACGGGAAATTCGGTATTTCTTCACACCCGTCAAAATGGTCGACTTCGTCAGAATGAACGCTTAGAAAGTATTTACAAAAAAACATCATCTCAAACGATGTAAAGTGAACGCTACTTATCTGTTTTGTAGATGAGTATACGATCCATTGGAAAACACTAACATTTGACATAAAAAAACGCCAGTGGATATGGAAATCTTCATCGTTGGAAATAGCAGACGGCGTCGACCAATGGCGAAAAGAACGCGAGAAAGTATTAACAAAATAACATAATTAAAAATGATGTAAAGTGAACGCTAATTCGCTGTTTTGTAGATAAGTATACGATCTATTGAAAACCATAACATTTGACATAAAACACCCGTGGATATGCAAATCTTCTGCGTACCAAATAGCAGACATCATGCGGCGTCTAATCTGAGTCTACGCTGTTTGCCAAGGCCGATAGTATAATGAATGGAAATGCACAAACTCAGCAACTGGCAAGCATATATGCATTAGTAGATTGTTTCGTCACAATATACAGACAGCGAGCAGTGATGTTTGGCTGATCGCAGCTCCTGTGTAAATTGCCTTTTATTATAGGAAATAGTGATAGAACATAGTGAAATTCGGTATTAGGCAGTAGGTAATTGTGTCAATAATACATGGAATAAACTACTGAGTTCATAAAGTGGACGTAAATGGTGATTTTTAGTGAAATTGTGGAATCTTCTGTGTCGTCAAATTGGATTTTTTAGTGCATTTGTAGTACATTGAGAAGACCCCTGGTCATATTGAAGCTATTGAACCTATTCAACAAACAAAATAACTAATCGGATTAACATCTTTACCTGTAGACAGTGAACCGTTTAATAAAAGCAATACTGACTGTGCAACCTTCTACACTGATTGGATATTAAATTACTACAATCTGCAATACAGTGACAATATAACAATATCCATTAACTATGAGTAGTAACGGTAAATTTGAGCAAACAAAACTTAATTTCAAAGGAAAAAAGCCCGAGACAAAACCAGCTAACAAAAAACAACGCGCTGACTCAAGCAATAGCACCAATACGAGCATGGACGACCTGTCCAATATAAATACGCTGCTCGAGAACATGACTGAGGGGTTAGCGGAATTGAGGGAAGATTTCAAAAGTATGCTAAAGCGGGAAGAGATAGAAGATCTAATAAAGAAAACAGTTTCCACCATCATGAACAAAATCGAAGTTACAATGATTAAAACAATCGAAACCGAAGTCACAAATAGGACCAACACATTAAATGAAAAATTAACAGGTTTGGAATTCGAAAATGAACAATTGAAGCAAAAGGTGTCCGATCTTGAGAAAAATATCACCAAGTCAATTACTGAGCAACAAATACAAATTGAGAAACATTATGAAACAAGCAGAGAAGCCCTAAAACTTGCAAACTACAACGAACAATACTCAAGAAAGAACAATGTTAAAATCATGAACATCAAGGAAACATCCGATGAATCTGAAACCAAACTCATTCAAACAGTCTCAAACATATTGAAAACAACAGCCGACGTTGACCTGAAACACGAGGACATAATGGCCATACATCGCATACCATCTAAGATGGGGACAACCAGGCCAATACTCATTAAACTTAAAAACAACAATGCGAAGTCAGCCATCATGAAGAAACGCACTCCAATGAAATCAAAAGGGTACAAACTTGTAGACGATGTGACGAAACGAAACCAAGGACTAATAAGCAGGTTATTTCTTCATCCCGATATAAAAAACGCCTGGTTTTTTAATGGTGCAGTATTCGGGCAAACCGCCTCGGAACAAAGAATCAAGTTTGATATATTTGACAATATAAATGACACAATCAGTGACTTCCGAAACAGGAGTAGGAAGTTATAGACGGCAATCGGTGTTTCTGGAATGATGACATTATGTTCTCATAAGAATATCCTACAAACATTGGAAATTTTACTTGTCTACCTTTTAATTGGTATGTAATTCTGTTCTTATCCAACTGTCTACTATAATGTCTCTTACAATGGAATTAAATATTGTTTCGCTCCTTACGTAAAATAAACTTATTTACCGTTCTTTTATATAGTAGAACTAACTTGAATTGTTGTATGCAATTTGTAACATATTTTCTTTACAAACCCAATATAGAAAATACAAACATTGTTTTTGTTCCTAATTAAAAACAATACTTCATTATATATCTCGTAACCATCTATGACCGTTCGATAAAATTTGCATTGTATCTTCTTTTCTTTAAAAAACATACTAATGTAGACAATAAATGTACAGACGCTCAGTCTTTTACGTAAGAGCTTGTATTTTATGTGTCGCATATTATATTGCATGTTCGTCAAAAAGTCATTTGTTGTTAAAACTATTGCCGACTCTAACCTTTAATCTTGACTTATATATCTAATTGAAATGTAAATCATGCAAATTGACGAGAAATTCATGGCACACGGCGATTGTTTTTGCACAACCTTCTGATTTATCAAAACATTATATTCTTTAGGTGTTAATCCCAACTGTTATAAACTAAATGACTTGCTAATCTTGCACTCATATACAGTATACTTCCTAATTTTCCCCGTGGTTCCCGTGAATAGCTTGTCAGTTGAGATACTGTTAAATTATGGCTGTTTTAAACGATTTTTACTTAACAAGCTCGTAGTTTCAATAATTATAAAATACAAAAACGTCTAGATCATTACAATACATACTATATTATTAATTATTTCTTAGCTAGACAACATCATATATCGGTTGTTAAAAAATACATTATCAAATCGTGATATTTGATTATCTGCAATCATGTTGTACCCGTGTATGTTTTCTCAACGAATTACAAAATGGAACACCTCATCAATTACCACAATTTACAATAACGGTAAAAATATTGAGCGGGAAATCAATAGTCTGCGCTGTTCAATTAGTTTTTACTTGTTTTTCCACTTCAATGCTAGAGCGCCTTTCCGATATCTTTGGACTTCTTCTCTATTTATCTATTGTTTAATTTATCTGAATAATTTTTCTAAATAATTATTGAAATTATATAGCCTATATGGTATTCATACCAAACGCTTTATTGACAACAAATTATAATAATTATTAGAATAAGAATAGATAATTTCTACACGAAAGCGTTTTTTTTTTCCTATCTCCGAAAAACAGAGTCGAGATCGGTGCGAAGTATACTAATTTTCCTTAATTGAGGTAAAAATACATGCCCACCTGAATATTATAGCCTGTTCCAACTAGTTGAAAGCAAATATCACCTATTAATAGTATGTGATACGTGTATACATGTTGTTGTTTGATATATAGATTAGTAATGATTTGAGGTAAAACTACATGCCCACCTGAATATTATAGCCTGTTCCAACTAGTTGAAAGCAAATATCACCTATTAATAGTATGCGGTACGTGTATACATGTTGTTGTTTGATGTATAGATTAGTAATGATTTCATACATGCCTTTTTGTCGCTAGTCTTTTGGCATACATAAGCATTCGTTCTATCTGTGTTACTTTTTTACTTCTGATGTTAACAAAAAGCTGACTTTGACTAAAAAGCTATTTTTAGGATTAATGTTTACCATAAAAGCGTGAAATTATTGATCTATAAAATAATGGTAGTGATATTTTACGTTTTGTTAAAACTAAGCACTTTTGAAACAAATCATTTTATGCTCACAGCATATGATATATACACAGTGTACAATAATATTGTAGTGAACTAATACTTGTAAAACAGTATCTGAAATACCATAAAATGTAATTGTATTGCTTAATTGTTTAACGTGTCTGTTGTTTACAACACTTACGTTGATATTTTTTTATTTTTTTTGACCAACACTTGTTAAACATACTCCTGTATATCACCAACTGTATTTGTATTGTTTTCACGCTTAAACTTTTACGTTTACAAAACTAACAGTGGTAAGGTTTTCATAAATACTTGTTTATCAGAACCCGGCTTATCATCAAAGGTACTTGTTATATGTATTTTTAACTACTCTGTAATGAATATAGCATAAATATGTATATTCAATTTATGTATAATTCCTTATATATGCTATATAGCTCAAGCATAGAATAAACATATTACATCTTTATGTATACAAAATTAACATTGATATTGTGTTTATCAATATTTGTTAATGGAACCAGGCTTACCACCAAATGTACTTGTATTGTATTTTTTAACTCTTCTGCAATGAATATAGTACACATACGTATATACAATTTATGTATACCACAGTATAACCATATTACGTTTTATATGTATGCAACATTGACATTGATATTATGTTTATCAATATTTGGAAATCGGAACCCTGCTTACCACCCAATATACTTGTATTGTGTGTGTTTTTTTTTTAAACTTTATATGTATACAATATTGACATTGATATTGTGTTCATCAATGTTTGGTAATCGGAACCCGGCTTACCACATAATATACTTGTATCGTGTGTGTTTTTTTTTAACTCTTCTGTAATGGATATAGTACAAATACGTATAAACAATTTATGTTTAAATCCTTAATTATGCTCTTTTGTTAAAACTTATAATAAACATATTACAGTGTGACATTTAATATGAATATGCATAAACCTCAAACATATTTATTTTTTTATTTATATATATATATTTTTTTTAAATCTTACATACCGGAAAGTAACGTCTTATACTTAGTAACTTAATTACTTAAACTTAAAAAAATACATACTCAAGTGAAATTCTTATTATTACTCATACCCACCTTTTTAAACTTCCGTTTTGAGAACATTAGATACCGATAATTTATGTCTTATATTTAGGGCAATTTACCTTGCATAAGCACATTTGCTTGTTTTTGTGTGTTCATATGTTTTATTTTATTCTTTTTCTTCTATGTCTCTACTAGGGACAAGTCTTTTATTGAGTTTTCTTCTTACTTTTGTGATTATCTCTTTTTACTTTTTCTCTTTTTACTTCTTCAAGTCTATGGAATATTCATCTTTTTGTATTCCTAATTTTTGTTTTCTATTTTTGTTTGTATGTATGGACATCTTATGTCCTATAATAGAAACAAACTGGACATGTTTTAAGATAGAAACTAACTGGACAAGCACATACAATTACCATTTACACACCCTCCACCTACTTAAATGATTAAATTATGTACTTTAAATGTTAAAGGATTAAACAATAAAGACAAACGAATAAAAATCTTCAAATGGTTAGACGAAAAAAAATATAGTATATGCCTTTTACAAGAATGTCATTGGACACCTACTTTAGCACAAACCTTAAAAGATGAATGGGACGGAGAAATCTATCTCAGTGGAGAACATACTAATAAACAAGGCATTGCCTTTCTGATAAAAAATAATATAGGGGTCACAGTCGATAACTTTAAGGAAATAATAATTGGTAGACAAGCAAGTATAGATATCAAAATACACGAAACACAAATAACACTAATCAACGTCTACGGCCCTAACATAGACGATTCCACATTTTACGAAACATTACAATCCTTTATAATTAATAACCAAGATAAAAATATTATAATCGGTGGTGATTTCAATACTGTCCTGAACCCTTTATTGGATAAAAAGAATGGAAACCTTTATACTCATACTAAAAATAGAAACATTTTAAATAACATAATTGTAACCTACAATATGATAGATATCTGGCGTACAGTATACCCAAACGAAAGCAAATTCACCTGGCACTCAAACACAAAACCAACAATATTTTGTAGATTAGACTATTTTTTAATATCTGAATCTCTTTGCAACATTATTGACACATGTAACATAAAACCAGGATTTATGACTGACCACTCTATAGTTGAACTTAAACTCCACAATATACAACCTGAAAGAGGCCCAGGATACTTTAAAATTAACAACAGCATTTTATTAGATACACAATATCAAACACAAATAAAACAGGAAATATTAAATACAGTTCAAAATAATAAAGATGCAAACCCAAACACCTTATGGGAAGTAATTAAAGGAAATATACGTAACACAACAATTAGATACACATCTTTTAAACAAAAAGAAACACACAAACTTGAAACTGACACCATCAAAACCATTGAAACACTTGAAAAACAATTGCATCAAACAAACACAAATGATACCACCGACATTGAAAATGAAATAACATTAAAAAAACAAATATTAGATGGAATCTATCATACACATCTCAATGGAATAATACTAAGAGCGCGTGCACAGCATGTTGAACACAATGAAAAAAATACAAAATATTTCGCAAACATTGAAAAACGTAGAAGTGAACAAAAAACTGTACACAAATTAGTAGTCAATGGCAAAGATATAACAAACATAACTCAAATACTAGAAGAACAACGTTTATTTTTCGAAACCCTCTATAAAAGAAAAAATGTTGAAAATAACACCCTTTTTAAAAATACACACCACGCTTTAAACCAGGAGGAAAAACAACTGTGCGACGGATTGCTTAATGAATATGAATGTGGATTAGCCCTAAAAGAAATGCAAAATAACAAAAGCCCAGGATCTGATGGCATCACAATCGAATTTTATAAAATATTCTGGAATGATATAAAAACACATCTAATTAATTCACTTAACTATTCATTTAACAACGAAAACTTAACTACGCTACAAAAACAAGGTATTATATCACTTATTCCAAAACCTGGAAAAAACTTAGAATCATTATCAAACTGGCGCCCGATAAGTTTACTTAACAATGATTATAAAATTGCAACTAAAAGTATAGCAAACAGAATAAAAAAATATTACCATCAATCATTTCAAAATCTCAATCTGGTTTCATAAAAGGACGTTACATTGGTGAAAACGTTCGTCTTATCCAAGAATGCATAAACTATTTCAACAATTCAAATAATCCTGGTCTAATATTCTTTGCAGACTTTGAAAAGGCATTCGATTCGCTTGATCGTTCATTTATGTTCTCTTGCTTAGAAAATATGAACTTTGGTGAAAGTCTCATTCAATGGGTCAAACTATTCTATACCGATATTAACAGTATAATCATTAACAATGGCTTCTTTTCAAACAGTTTTAACATCGAACGAGGGGTTCGACAAGGATGTCCACTCTCATCATCCCTATTTATTATTTGCATCGAGTATCTATCACATCACATCCAATCAAATAAACACATAAAAGGCATATCACTAGAACCTGACGAAGAAATCAAACAATCCCTATTTGCTGACGATGCAACTTATTTTTTAAATGACAATTACGATTCTTTCCATAACCTTATAGAGTCGCTAACCCTTTACGGAATGACATCGGGTCTTAAACTAAACAAAAGTAAATGTACTGTGCTACGAGTAGGTAAATTAAAACAAAGTAATGTTCAATATAATAAAGAAATGAAATTTAATTGGACATCCGATGAAGCCACAACGTTAGGAATTACTTTCACAAATAATGAAAAGGATACAGTTCTAAAAAACATACTACCTAAATTACAGAATTTTAAAAACTGCTTAAAATCATGGCATCATCGTAAACTTACACTTATTGGAAAAAACACAGTATTGAAAACGTTTGCACTTCCTAAGTTAATATATGTATTTACAGTTCTCCCAAATCCACCAATTGATGTTATTAACGATATAAAATCTGCAATATTTAATTTCATATGGGACGGTAAACCTGATAAAATAAAAAGAACTCAGCTAATTCAATCTGTAGAAAATGGAGGTATCCAATTAACGAACATTGACTCATTCTTGAATGCAATCAAATGCAGCTGGGTTAAAAGATACCTAGATAGTACCAATACGAGTAAATGGAAATTATTCTACCAGAAAATCCTAAAAAAATATGGTGACTCCTTACTCTTTGAATGTAACATCAGCAATACTATCTTACATGAAATTGCAAACGAAAACATATTTCTGTCTGATGTTCTATCAGCGTGGAGTGATGTCACTCATAATTTAGAAACCCAAACCAGCAGTAAAACAATAATATGGAATAATAAAGACATAACGTCAAACAATAAGACGTTTTTCTATAAAGACTGGTTTGAACGAAGCATTAAATATGTCGACCAACTATATGACTACAGAATTAAGGATTTCTACTCTTTTGATAATATATGCTACATATACGGAATACCTTCAAATAATTTTCTGAAGTACTACACACTAATCAAAAGCATACCCATACATATTAAATCTGAAATCAATACAAATAATACACCATGTACTCAAACAACATTTGTAGAAAACATACTTGGAAGAAAAAACAAAACAAATAAAATATTTTACACACTACAAATTAAAAACCCTACAGAAAACTCCAAAATCAAAAATAAATGGCAAGTCCTTTTTGGAGAAAATGAACTAAATTGGAAACACATATTTACCATGCCATATAAAGCAACAATTGAAAGCACACTGAGAAATTTTCAATATAAATACATCCATAGAATTATAGCTACAAATAAATATCTCTATAAATGCAAATTATCTAACTCAAATCTGTGTGACTTCTGCAGTGAAAACATTGAAACTATAGAACATCTTTTTTGGGAGTGCAAACACATCCAGCCTATTTGGAATCAATTAATATCTTTTCTTGAACAACATCAACTAAACATTAAACTATCTTTCTTAGATGTAAGTTTCGGAATTAACTCATTGAAATCAATGGACTGTAATAATATTGTAAATTTTATGGTTATATTGATGAAATATTTTATCTTAAACATGAAGTACAAAAAACAAGTACCAAATTTTAATTGTTTTGTCCATAGTCTTAAACTAAAAATCCAGATTGAGAAAGAAATAGCCCTCAGTAATGACACATTACAAATCTTTGAACAAAAATGGAATCGGATTAAATTCTCATAATGTTTTGTCCACTAATATACATTTCACTCTAATGTTAATTTATCCCTCTAAAATAGTTTTGTTTATTTTTTATTTTTTTTTCTCAATCGGACAAGATCATTGTGAATATACAACAAAACACACAAGTCCAGTATGCTTTCTTCAGAATTTATACAACTCATCATTGTTCATAACTATTTCTCTGTTGTTCTTTTCTTTTCTCTCTAAAAAATATATATATATATATATATTAGCATATCTTGTATAACATGTCTGAACTTTATTGCTTTGTACAATCACTGTGTTGTATGCTCATATACATGTTTACATTGTATGTATGATATTGAATAAAAAAAAAAAAAAAGATTGTTTCGTGATTATTTAGAAACGACTACATAATTCTTTTGGTTCAGCCAGTGCAACTTAACAGAAATAAGTATAATAGTTTCTACACCTGACAACAATGTGCCAACTTTATACAAGGTAAGTTGTTTACATTATTTAAAATATTTCAAGCTTACAGTATACAACAATAAACAGCTGGTACAATGTAATGTCATCGTTTTAATTTTAATAAGCCCGTGGTTAATTACCCTTTTTAATCTTATGGTTCAATGCATCTCTAAAACCTTCAATTGACATTCTCGGCTCGGGTACTACTTACCGGTACATGTACCCCGGGTACTCTTAACTTTACTTACATGTAGCCCGGGTACGGTAAAGAAACTTAAACATACCCGCAAATATTAGATTGTATCCGAGTTGTATATCTGCCAAAAATCCGATGTCGTTAAACATGCTAGCGATTAAAGTAAAACAATATTGTTTACCTTAAAGAAACTTCTCTTTAAAAAAAATCTGCATCAACATGCTTTTTAGTATGAGTGTTGAGAGGACGCCGTAGGAATAATCAAGTAATCAAGAATACGTCTCTGTTTCTGCTTTTATTTCCTTCATGTATAATGACGATAAGGATTGACGACTAACATTGACGGCAATGATAACAAGCATTGAAAACTAACACTAACGACAAGGATTGGCGTCTAGATGTAACATTGACGATTCTCTACAATAAATGAAATTAACAATAAAGAATGAATAATACGATTATAGTACAACAGATCTGCTATTCGAAGTATAATATGATAGCATACACTCATTAGAATAAAAGGTTTCATAAATAACAATTTGAAACATTTTCAATAAATATCGAAATATCTTATACAATATTTATTACACAGCATGAATTATTTGTTAAAACATAATATAAATACCAAATATGGTGTTCCCCATTTAACGGACCTCGCAAACCAAAAAATGTTTCTTTAAAAAAATCTATGACGGTAAAAAGTGAACGTGCGACATCGCGGAAAATATACTTGACAACGTCATACAATGACGCGACTTTAAACAATTTAAGATTTTAAATTGAATCACATTAATGATTGTAAAAATGAGTTTTGATAATACATTGTATAAATGCCATTTAACAGAAAATTGACATAAATGTAAACATAATTAATTTTTACAAAACAGCCGACAACAACCGATTTAGTGTTAAAATTCCCGGGTATGTTTTAGTATATTTACCGTACCCAGGGTACGAGCCTTACTAACTGTATTATTATTATATCTCACCGACTACCTTTACCTTGTTGTGTTTCAACCTGAAATTTATGTAAAATCCGGCTTTCTTTACTTTTATTTTTCATTCATTTGATTACGCAATTGTTGACGTATCTCGTGGAAAATTATTTGAATCTTTGGATTTTAGTGACGACAAGCTGGAAGTGTCAATTTATTTTTTACAATGAATCTAAGATGTATTTAATTTTTGTGTGTTTGTCATGCATAGTTCAGTGTTTTCCAGAAAAATTTGAGTAGCCAGTTATATGGCCGGCAACTATGCAGTAAAACCAAAGCATTTGTGACATTTACTTGATATATTTGGGAAAAGTAGCCGGCATCAAGAGTTAATGTAACCGGCAAGATCGCTAGCAGCCGGTATTTAAAGAGAACACTGATAATAGTAAACTAAATCTCTACGACGGGATTACAGCTTTGTAAAATTGTTTTTTGGGTGATAATGGTTAGTAATTCATACTAATGTTATTAAAAAATATCGGCTTTAAATTTAATTTGGAGAATGGGATGGAAGAACAGAAAATGAAGAGCATACAGGGATGGAAATAAGTGGTTTACCGTGAACCCGGGGCAAGTAGATTTTTGCCTGGGCAACTCAATTTCAAAAGTTGGTAAACTTCTTTTTTTTAAAGCTTAAAACAATTCACTGCAATAAAAATTGAAAAACAATTGATCACCATGGATCAATACTAGTTAAATAACATTCATTATTTAGGAATAGGACATGATTCAATTCAGGCTCATAATAAAACATCATGCATTGAACATGTGTTGTCAGCAAATGTATTTAATTATCTATTATTTTATTAAAAGAATGTATAATATTCACATGTTCATATTTCTGGGCTCGTAATTCTTTATCTGGGCAACCAAAATACTAAAGATGGTTGCCCACAATAGTAAACAGTTAGTTTCAATCCCTGGCATATCATTGTATCTCTATTGGTATAAGCATTGCATTAAAGTTGTGATTGAGGTTAGCCTGTTGTTTATGGTATATTTACATTTTAGCTTGACTGTTATATATGAAATATATATAGTCGAGCTATCCTACTCAACCCGGCGTCGGCGTGCGCATTGGAATGTTTGCGTACCACCTCAAATATATTTCCTATGTCCATTGACATATTGCTTTTATATTTTGCATACTTCATTACCGACATAACCCCAATCTATAAACAAGAGCAGACAACTCATTTACTGTATCAAGCATTTTAACAGATTTAGGCCCTTTTTCACTAAGAATAATATGCATATTATTGATAAATCTATGTTAAAGTTTGCATATGACCTCAAATATTTTTTATGTCACTTGACATATTGCGTTCATACACCATGTATTTTGCTTATTAACCAACATGACCCCAATGTATAAACAAGAGCAGATAACTGTATCAAGCATTTTGTAACAATTATGGCCTTTTTTTCACTTAGAATAAGCATATAATTGATAAATGTATTATTAAGTTTGCGTACCACCTTTAAATTGCCATAACTTGTTTATTATGCTCCCCCCCCCCCCAAATTTTTTAGGGGGAGCATATAGTCGCCGCTTCGTCTGTCCGTCGGTGCACAAATTTGTTTCGTACCCAATTTTTTTTGTACCCAAATTTATATATGTACCCTTTTTTTTTCGTACCCAAATAGTTTTTTGTACCCTAATTTTTTCGTTCCCTATAGGTTTTCATAACCAAATTTTTTTCGTACCCAATTTTTTTTTACACAAATTTGTTAGAACCCAAATTTCTTTGAACCCATTTGTTCGTACTCAAATTTTTTTCGTACCCAAATTCGTTTTGTTCCCAATTTTTTTTGTACCCAAATTTTTATTTGAACCTTTTTTTTCGTACCCAAATAGTTTTTCGTACCCTAATTTTTTTTATAACCAATTTTTTTTTCGTACCCACATTTTTTTGTACCCAATTTTTTCGTACACAAATTTGTTCGTACCCAAATTTCTTCGTACCCATTTGTTCGTACTCATTTTTTTTTCGTACACAAATTTTTTCGTACCTTATTTTTTATTTGTACCCATTTTTTTCGTACCAAAATAGTTTTTTCGTTCCCTTATTTTGTTTGTACCCTTTTTATCGTACTCAAATTTGTTTTCGTACCCAAATTTGTTTTTTTTTCCTACCCACATATTTTTTCGTACCATTTTTTTATAGAAATAATCGATTTTCAATTTGATTTCATCTCTCCACTCATTCCATCACGCGAAACCCTTAAGGTGTCGCAACTCTAGTATATTGAAATCATACAGACAAGTACCAAACAACAAAAACTTTACTATCCTCAGTCCATTCGTAATACTAAAACTAATATATATCGTTCCATATCAGTTGGATATTTATATGTCTATTGAAATAGCTATATTGTGATGCTTTTCTTTAATCTAATCTGAAAATTAAAGAAATTTATTCGCTAAAGACTAAGACCTTAAGATTAGAAGGCACATAACAAACAAGCTTTACCATACATGACTTTTATTTGCTATATCTATAAAGCATGCCGAAAAAACAAGAATATGAATAATGTTTTTCAGAAGAAATATTGCATATGTCAAGCCGTTTGTATAGGTTCCTTCATTACCATACAGCTGACAAAGTCTTTTTTCATGTCTTTTATGGATGTTTAGCTACTGGACCCATTCGTATAGGCGGCTGTACATCTCAACGGTGTATTTAGACTTCAATCCTGTATTAAACGTCTGACATACATGTATATCAGTGTTAGATTTGCTATGTGTAATTATTAATAATAATAGTAATAACAACAAAAAAATGGAATTTTGACATTTCCTAAAAGAAACACTACTGACATTTAAATACTTATTATCCACTACTGAATGGGAAGCAAATCGGATATCGACGATAACTGGTCATTACTGTATTAATAACAATGTTTGCACCTCCCGCGCGCGCTCAGAAATCGGAACAAGAGGGCCAAGATGGCCCTAGTTCGCTCACCTGAGAGAAGTCGGTTCATTCAATCTTTACCAAATGTCAAACTTGACCTAGATATTGTCCAGACAAACATCCTGGTCAAGTTTCAGCATTATTTCATCAGCGAGTCATGATCAATGTACCTATGAAGTTTCATGATCCTAGGCGTAAGCATTCTTGAGTTATCATCCGGAAACCATTTTTCTAAGTTGAGTAACAGTGACCTTGACAGCCGTTGTGTGAATACGTTTTTTGGCACTGTGACATTGACCTATGACCCAGTGACCTGATAATCGATAGGGGTCATCGGCGAGTCATGATCAATATACCTATGAAGTTTCATGAACCTAGGCATAAGCGTTCTTGAGTTATCATCCAGAAACCGTTTTACTTTTTTAGGTCACCATGACCTTGACCTTTGACCTGAAAATCAATAGATGTCATCTTCGAGTCATGATCAATGTACCTATGAAGTTTCATGATCATAGGCATAAGCGTTCTTGAGTTATCATCCAGAAACCGTTTTACTTTTTTAGGTCACCGTGACCTTGACCTTTGACCTAGTGACCTGAAAATCAATAGATGTCATCTTCGAGTCATGATCAATGTACCTATGAAGTTTCATGATCATAGGCATAAACGTTCTTACGTTATCATCTGGAAACCATTTTACTATTTCGGGTCACCGTGACCTTGACCTTTGACCTAGTGACCTGACAATCAATAGGGGTCATCTGCGAGTCATGATCAATGTACCTATGAAGTTTCATGATCCCAGGCTTAAGCGTTCTTGAGTTATCATCCGGAAACCATTTTACTATTTCGGGTTATCGTGACCATGACCTTTGACATAGTGACCTGAAAAAGGGATCATCTACGAGTTATGATCAATGTACCTATGAAGTTTTATGATCCTAGGCCTAAGCGCTCTTGAGTTATCATCCGGAAACCATTTACGATTTCGGGTCATCGTGACCTTGACCTTTGACCTAGTGACTTGAAAATCAATAGGGGTTATCTGCGAGTCATGATCAATGTATCTATGAAGTTTCATGATCCTAGGCATAAGCGTTCTTGAGTTATCATCCGAAAAACATTTTCTGTTTTGGGTCACCGAGACCTTGACCTTTGACCTAGTGACCTGAAAATCAATACGGGTCATCTGCGAGTCATGATCATTGTACCTATGAAGTTTCATGATCCTAGGCATAAGTGTTCTTGAGTTATCATCCGGAAACCATTTTACTATTTCGGGTCATTGTGACCTTGACCTTTGACCTAGTGACCTGAAACCATCTGGTGGACGGACGGACCGACATGAGCAAAACAATATACCTCTTCTTCGAAAGGGGGAGGGGGGGGCATAATGAGAAAATTGCCCCCTCCCAGCAGCAATGTTATTCAACTGACCGGAACCATTTTTGAACTCAACTCTCGTATCAAGGAAACAAATGTTTTGAGCAAGTTTCATGAAAATTGGGCCAAAAAATGTGACTTCTACTGTGTTCACATGTTTTCACTATATACATATAGAGAAAAATGCCCCGCCCACTGGCGGCCATGTTTTTTCACCGATCCCGACCATTTTCAAACTCGTCCGAGATATCAATAAAACCAATGTTTTGACCAACTTTCATGATGATTGGGCAAAAATCGTGCCTTCTAGAGTGTTTACAAGGTTTCTCTATAGCCAAAGAGGGAAAACTGCCACTATATACATATAGAGAAAATGCCCCGCCCACTGGCGGCCATGTTTTTTCACCGATCTCGATCATTTTCGAACTCGTCCGAGACATCAACTGAACCAATGTTTTGCCCAACTTTCATGATGATTGGGCACTTCTAGAGTGTTTACAAGGTTTCTCTATAGCCAAATAAGGAAAACTGCCCCGCCCACTGGCGGCCATGTTTTTTAACGGATCGGAACCACTTTTGAACTCAACCAAGATATCATTAAGACAAACATTTTGACAAAGTTACATGAAGATTGAGCATGAAATGTGACTTCTACAGTGTTTACAAGGTTTTTCTTTTTTTTGACCTAGTGACCTAGTTTTTGACCCGGCACAACCCAGTTTCGAACTCGGCCGAGATTTCATTGGGACAAAGATTCTAAATAAGTTTCATGAAGATGGGACAAGAAATATGGCATCTAGAGTGTTTACGAACAAATGTTAACGGACGAATGGACGGACGGACGGACATACGACGGACAAAGACCGGTCACATTAGCTCACCTGAGCAATCAGGTGAGCTAAAAACCCACAGCGCGCGAGTTCCGATTTAAATCTATTATCATAGAATGCGCCTAGTATCCAAGCAGACAGCGACGGGATAATCCCCACATCGCACATCGATCAGAGGCAAGACACGCCAAACGCTCCACTGCAGTCAGAACAATTACGTTAACCCCACCTACGTGGAAGCTGACCATCGTCATGTCCGCCGTGAAGACCGTTTGTATCATGGGGTTTTCCATCCTATTTTACGCGGAAGTGTTCCCCGGGAGGCCGGTGAAGGATTGGGTGGACGGATGGGGGCATCTCGGCAGTCAGTTGACCAAGACGGATTGGTTAATGTTCGCGGGAAACATCGGCGGCAGTTTCTTTGGTAAGCGCAATGTTTTTTTCCTATAAATTAACTCATATAATGCATAAAGTAAGTAACCGATTGCACATTATATTGGTTTATAGATTGTAAGGTTTGGCGAATAGTGTTTTAGTGATTGATAGAATTAATAGTCGATTGTGTATAATAGGCTGATTGATTTATTGATCAATTAATTAATTAATGCATCTACCGATTATATATAACAGATACTAGAGAAATACTTTGTTGGCAATATGTATGCTGTTGCTTTTTTTTGTTAGTCCATTTGCAATAATTTAAGTTGACTGATTCGATTAATTGGTTATTTCATTCGGTTGATTCTTTTCGTAGTATGTGTGTTGTGTTTGTTTAAATCGTTTACTGATTTCATTTCGTTTGTTTTTATTGATGGTAAGGTTGGTCGGGTTCTTTGGCAGATAATCGTTCAGAATGCGTAAAGCCAACAAATACGAACAGTGACATAAACTGATCTTTCACTTTCTTGTAGGTTATTTCACCGCCTATATCGCGTGTACGACGTGCATGCAGAGGTTCGGTTTCACAGTTCCACTCACTTTGTTCAGCACACCGCTCTCTTACGTCACATTATACGTCATGTGTAAGAAAGACGTCTTAGGCGAATGTGAGCACCATACTTTCAATTATCTGACGAAACTTGTCTTTAAAAATACTTCAAACCTTTTAAAAATGTATACCGGTAGCACACTGACTAAAGTACACGACCGTTCTGAAAAAAAATCCGACATTACCGTTTTAAAGGGACCTTTTCCCCTTTGGTAAATTGACAAAACTGAAAAAAAATGTTTCGAAAATGTTCGTTGTTGTATTTGCGAGAAAACATTTAAACTGAACATTTACCATGCTATAAAATATCCATGATATGCATCTTTGACGATTTAAAAACCTGAAAATTATAAAGCGTTTCAAACGCTCAACGGTTGAATAATTTGGAGAGTTCTCATGTTATCATTACAATTTGTGACACGTGGATTGCTTATATATGGTACAAACTATACAACGCAAAGAATCCGCATGGATTGCCGAACGGTTAAAGCGACGTTTACTCCAAGGGCCAGTGATTCAAGCCCAGTTGAGGAATACTGTTTTGCCTACTTTAATTGCATTCTTTTTGTTTACTTGAGATATCCCAATGTTTACATTTATTAATTTGAAGCATTAAATGACAATCTTGAATACATGCAGAATGCGTGAAAAGGTCCCTCTAAATATAAGTAGTTTAATAACAATAAATAACAAAAAGTGGCGCGGCAAAGGCCGAAGCGTATCCCCACGCCGCATAGATATTATATTAAAAAGATAAATTTTGGGTGGGCAAGGCTTATGTTGGTGGGGCCCCGAGGTGGGTAATGTGGACATTGATGGTCGAGATAGACTGTGCTGTCATAAGAGATGTTCAGTATTAATTTGAAGTCAATTGGTGAATAAATGAAGAAGTTATTTTAAACAAAATGTTGGGTACGAAAATTGTGGGTACGTAAAAATAAGACCCAAACAAAATTGGGTAGGAAAAAATTTGGGTAAAAAAAAAAATTGATACGAAACTTTTTTTGGCAACAAAACAATTTGGGTACGAAAAAAAAATGGGTACGAAAAAAAATTGAGTAGGGAAACAAATTTGGGTACGAACAAATATTGGGTACAAAAATGTATGCCAAAAAAAACTTATGGAACGCAAAAAAATTTGGGTAAGAAACAAAAAATTGGTACAATAACAAAATTAGGTACGAAAAAAAGTGGGTACAAAAAAAATTAGGTACGAAAAATGTTGGATACGACAAAAAATTAGGGGGTACAGGGCAGAAGTACCCGTGAACCTCTCGATAATCAATTTGAAACAGGGGCGGGAACCAATGTGTCTTTACCTTTATCAATGGCCATGGGTAATGTGGACATGGATGGTTGAGATAGACCGTGTTGTCATTAGATATTATACTGTTCTTTGTTCAGTTGTAACGATATGTTTTTACATTACAATAATAAAATCGTAAAAGACCGTGAATAGAGTCTGAAATACAGAAAAATGAAACTAATGATTAAACATGAATGTTAAGTACATAAAATATTTCAGATATTAAACAAAAAAACATTTTGTTAACATTGATGACAATATGACTTATAATGCATATTTAACAAACAAAGATTCCAGATAGCGAACACAAATACCGATTTTGAAAACATGGACTTAATAGTGTAATGTAACTTCAATAAATCCAGAATCGATTATTTGCAGAACATCTTGAACATTGAACCCTTTAAATAATGTCATAGGTAATAAAATGCACAAATATCTCGCGGAACCATAGAAAATACCAAAAATACAAGAAATGTTAAGAATACATACGTTTATAATATGCTTTTCCTTGGAATTGTCCGACCTTGTGTCGGATGAGGCAAACAACTTTGTAAGCTTGATTAGAGAAAAAACTTTTCAAACCGGTTGATAATTACACTACGCGAGGAGGACCGTCACAGATGTTCAGTAATATGATTATAGGTGCTACCTAGTTTACGGGCAAAAGCTTTTTTGAAAACCATGTTTTTTAAATAAATATATGGATAATTATTGTGTTCAAAATATAATTGTTTCAATAATAAAGTAATGCATAAAAAAATTCAATATTCAAACGAGTAACATGTTCCTAGCTTTAAGATCTAGCATCTTATAATTTTGTGTGTTTTCTAGCCGCAGGAATTTAAAGCTGGTTCGGTGGCTGCGGTATAGTGGATATGGTGTCTGCTTAGTCACTGGGAGGTCTCTGTATTGATCCCTTAAGCGCAAGCGTTCTTAAGATCACCCTAAACACACTAAGTACTGGTGCTACCCAGGAAACAGTTTGTTTCATTAAATGTCTAAAGTCAACTTAAGCTTGCTAAAGCAGTTGATTTTAGCATACACTGATTTAACATAAGCAAAATAATGTGATGTGTCATATCAATTTTGATTGACAGGATTTTTTTAATAAGCAATGTATAATTATCTGGAACAGAATGACAGCATACTTGTTTTGCAATAAAAATATTTCATTAATACAGGTATCTTGCAGGGTTCTAATTTTCTTTCGCAAACTATTGTCGAATAGTTTTAAAATCACAGTCTAAACTACATGCACTTAGTTTGTAGCTGTATAGTTACAATTTGAATGCAAATAAACATAATGTTATATCATACCTATTTTTTTATGTTAAACATCCCAATAACACATACAACAAGAAATTGCCAAGCAATATGGTCTCCTACCGGTGAAACTCCACCACTGTTTATTTGAATGCAAATAAACATAATGTTATATCATCCCTATTTTTTTATTTAAACATTCAAATAACACATACAACAAGAAATTGCCAAGCACTATGGTCCCCTACCGGTAAAACTCCACCATTGTGATGTCAGATGTTTTTGTTTTATATTTGTTGCCATAATTTTTGACGTGGGAACAAATGAAATAACGCGCATAATCTCCATATTGCCATCTGTAGTAGTATTCACAAAGCATTCACCACATAGAATGACATGAAACAAACCCATTTTTCCGTAAAATACAATTGTAATCGCCACAGCCATGTTAAATACTTTCTTATCAATTTATTTGAGTTAGAGAGAACTAATCAAATCTTTACGCATTCGCTGCATAACATGAAATGAAACCAAACCATTTGTCCATAACAGACATTATTATAAACACAACTTGGCCATATAACCTTTCTGCTATCATTTGCAGCCACTTGCAGCATGTACGGCAACACTCACTCAGTGATCGCTCTGGTACTGCTCGTTGCCGCCCAGACTATCTCCACCGGGTACCTGCTTTTCCGGTCTCAGTTCCTGGTCATGCTCAAGGAAGATAAGGTAGAATGTTACCTAAGTATGAACGTAGTTCCGATTCGCAGTAGTTACATCCTGTATCAGTTAACGGCAGGGAAGTAGTCGACTGGTCTTGCACATGGTTGCTCAAACTGTGTGTTTCGGACATCTGATTCTAGTTGCACATCATGCTAAAAAATACGAGATTTCGTGTTACCCTCGCTTGAAAGCTATTCCGATTTGAATCAATCTCCGCACGGAGAACAGCGCAGCTTTTATCATGTGAACCTTAACCAATAGGTGAGGAACCTCTTCCAGGAGTTTACAATTCAAAGGAACAAATGACAGTGTTTTGTCACCGTTGCCATTAAATGGTTCAATTCAATGAGTTGCGTGTCTTAGATCCTTGAACTTTGCCCCTTCTCGTTGATTATTAATACGAGGAACAGAGTATCCTGATCTTAGATAAATGAGACATACTCATACAAAAGATACAACAAAATAATGCTGCATGAACACGTATACTGTTGGATGTAATAATTGCTCATTCTGTCCTTATAGGTTATTATGCGGACATTATAACATAAATCGTGTTACCTTAACTAAAATATTTATGTTAACCACAATACTAAACATGATATTGATTAATGTGTTGGTTCGGATCCTATGTTGCTTTGTGCTACGTTGTCAAGAATCAGCCGATTTGAGTATTCCAACGAGGTGAGCGCCATTTTTCGACTTTTGTTGGGAATAATTGGCTTAAGTCTCCTTAACCACGCAACAGTTTTTATATTGTAATCTGTAATTTGCCCTTACACCATTTGGGGAAAATACGTGGTAATTTGTGATTTTTATACCAATAAATGATAATGATGTCCTTTCAAATAGCTAAAAAAGAGTTAACACCTTTTTTGGCCAATCACGGATCTGTCAATAGACGTGCCCCGGAATGTGCTATGTTTTTGAAAAACCAAAAACAATCAAACATACTTATATGGTTAAACAAACAGAGATGAGCGTTACCTTGCATAATCACACATTAAATCATTAATCATATTATGAATCGTTAGTGCATTAGATGAGTCAGCGTTGTTTGTACTTAAAGATAATTGTGTGTTTTTCTGTAATTCGAAGGCAATCTGGGATAAGTATGCTTCATATGTACGTAACCTTATTCATTCAGTTGTTTTGGACGCCTATGTACACCAGTGGCCTGTTGGAGCAGTGGCTGATGTTGTCCCAGAAGACCGAGTACCACGACGAACAGCATGAGGATCCCGTGCTAAAGGCCAGCCGGACGAAGGTCATCATATGTACCACAATGTACAGAGAGGTACGTGTTAGTCTAGGTTCATTGGGGTAAGCATGTAATACCACGATTAACAGTCTCGTACAAATTACACATGAACAAATAACTTCATCCTTTGTCCTACATAAAATTGTCAATGATTGATGTCAAGTTTTGATGAATGGTTGCGAGGACAAGGCATTACCTTTCTAAAAAAGCATCAAATATGTTTTGTTACTCAATATAAACATTACCTGAAATTACTTACCAGAATTCCGTTGCATAAATGCTGCAGTTTTGAACATGTAAAACCAAAAAGATGCGAGGCTAAAAACCAGTATAACAATGCAGTGCAAATAAATTCTCATTGCTTACGTACATGTATATACTTTAAAATTGATACCACAATGATTTAAACTGTAGTTTAATTCTATGCACCGGGAACTTAATCACATGTTCATTTTATCAAACTTAAAGACAGTAACTTGTGATTCATGTAGATGTGGGTCTAAAAATGAACTGCTAAATGGCGAAACTTTCATGTTTCGCATCAGGCTTTCTTGTGCATAGTCGATGAATGGCACAGGCAGTGTGCAGTTACACGGAATTCGTAACATATCACGCCCGGTAAACCAACTTATGAATCCCCAATAGTGATACGCTTAAAATCATAAGTTGTACGTCCGAAAATATCCGACTGTTACGAGTAAGAATTTCGATGAAAATGCGAAATGCTTACCACATTGCCTATCTAGGTCAGCACTAGGAAAGCGATTTCAGGACGGATTCACAATAATATCTATATTAAGCACACATTTACCATATACAATGTGTGTGCGGTCAAATATCATTGAGCTTTTGAGGAGAAAAGGTCTCCAAGTAGAGCATATATGTGGACAATAAAAAATGTGGACAATCAAAACGACTCACCTCTTTAGGCTCCATTTTCACAGTTATTCTGTAAATTGATGCATCCCCCGAAGTACAACTTATGATTTTAAGCGTATCGCTATTGGGATTGATAAGTTGGTTTACCAAGCGTGTATATGGGTTTATCGACGTCATTACCTGCTAGGTATAGGCATGTACTTAAACCGCGCGTGTTCAATCTTTTCAACCAGATATATATCAACAATGTTACACTAATTACATCATTAATACAACCGTGTCTCATGTACATTTCACTTATAGCGATATTGCTACATGTATTAGTATTTACTATTTTGCTACATGTATTAGTATTTACTATTACTACAGATTTCGCAACGACCGCTTGAATTTTTTATTTTATGAAAATAAATGATTAAATTAGCGTCTATAAAACAACAAGACATTTTACAAGTAGACCATAAAATGCGTTTTTCTTTTGCTGACCCTTGCCGGACTGTAAAATGCCCGATCATTTTGTTTATCGCGCCCCTGGGCTGTCCGGTTATCGAATTGATCGGTTCACGCGCTTCTAACCTAGGCGACCCGGGGTCGATTCCCGTTCCCGACCGCATGTGAGTTTGGTTAGTGGTCACTAAAACGGACAAGTGGGGTGCTCTGGCTTTCCCTCTACAACACAATACCACGTCAAAATTTTAAATATTTCAGTAACAGTAAAATAGCTTGACATTGCAGCTATAATTCTAAATTCGTCCCTATGTTCACGAGTCTAGTATGTTAATTAAGTATTAGTGCTGGGCTGCAATACGGACCTACACCTAATGCAGTCTCAAGAGCGGAAGGATCTAATAAAATTCGAAACACACACACTTTAGCGTACATTGTATTTATTAATAGGGTTGTCCGTTAAGTGCAGTGGTTGGTACACGCGCGTCCAAGGCGACCCGTGTTCAATACCCATCCTCGGCAGCATGTGAGTTTGGTTGGTGTCAACAGATTGGACAGGTTGGGTTACTTCGGGCACTACGGTTTCTCCCGCAGCTCAAGACTACAATATCTTTAAGTGAACGAAATAAGCAATACTAGTCTAGTTAATCAATTAGGAAATAGTGATGTGACATATTCCGGGTCCTTACATCATGCAGGATAAGGTGCAAAATGACAAAACAAACTTTCAAATACACACACGTTTATCGTGTTTAGGAATACAACGCAGAAATATAAAAAGCGAGCGAATCTCTTTTTTACTTTCAAAGGCGGACGACGAAATGAGGCAACTCCTGCAGTCTATCAGGGGTATCAATCGCGCACAGACAGATGGGACGCGGCACTTCGAGTCGCACATATTCTTCGATGGCGCCGTGAAAGACGTGAACCCGACGGATTCTGTACTAATGCTCGTATCTCTGGCGGAAGAAGAACTAGGTCAGATAGTGGTGAAAAAATCTGGTCTAACCGTATCTTTCATTTTAGGAAAGTCACTTTTCTATGAAGCTCGTATTAAATTACTCTATACCCACCAAAGGGTACCAGCATTCCACTCATAGTATTTATCTACGCTTAAAACTCTGTCTGATCTTTATCATTAATCGTTTTAAACAGCTAACTTATCAATACACTGTAACAACAATGGAAGCAATATACGAAGTTGACGGTGTTTGGGGTGGGGGTTAAGGGGTGGGTGGGGTGGTTGCTGTATATTAATAAGACTTTCTTATTTATCCGAGTGATTTTGCACTACATCTTGTAGACGGCACAGTAGTTTAAACGGTTTATTATAACCATGGTTAATTTTCTAACGCAAATGTATTTGACTGGATTATCCTTTACATTTATAATAGTCTTAAATAATCACACAATATGAAAATTTACTCGTTCTAGAAAGTTAAGCATTCATTGCATAGTTGATCCAAGTAATGAAAGATTAATTTGTCCCCAAACTCATCTCTAACTGTCGTCTACTCACACCATGGTCAATCAATTAACGGTTTTTCTATTGATCCTGGTGAAAAGAGAGATTTGCCAGTAGTCATTGGTCATCAACCTTATAGCATTTGTATACAAACCAGGCAAAATAAATCCGAAACACCCCACACAATATCTACAGTAATATGAAGTGTTTTGTGATGTGTTCAAAGATAGAGATTACATTATTTACTAGTAAGTCAAAACAGGGAGCTCATATACCGATTGCAGGCGTGAAGGCAGACAACTGCGCGCGCACGAGAACACCTTACGGAATGACCGTTGAATGGGAACTGATCAATAACAAGGGCCACCGGATGTTGCTTAGGATACACCTCAAGGACAACGAGAAGGTAACGTCGATGTGCATTAGTTTTAATCCGAAACCCTATATGTTTCGTGGTACCAAAACACTGACCCATTTTATGTACGAATGAAAGTTTCATTTAAAGTATCGTAGTTTATATGCTTTTAGCTATTTTAGCACTTTAAATGGGTCAGTTTGATTTATATCCCCTGAATATTTTTATTTCCAAATATCAGAATATTGAGGTACACCGTAATGAAAAGGTCGCGTGAACTTCTTTCACAATTAATAAGTTAATGTCGGTGTATCTTTGTTTGTTTTGGAATTCAAATCAAAGTTATTACGGAAACGTTTTTAATTAGGGTTATAAACCGTTTCATCTCAGGTTAAGAACAAGAAGCGATGGAGCCAGGTGATGTACATGACTTACGTTCTAGATTTCTTCCTGAAACAGGAGAACAGTAAGTGACAAATATAATCCTTTAGCCCCTCCCCTCCCAGATAAAGAAATAATATATGGTCTTGCGGTTTAAGGTAGGGAATCGAGGAATAAGATTAACCACTAGTATATATTTAGCATGTAGCGCAAGACTGTATACAAAGATAATCGTAAAACATAAAAAGATGCACTAACAATTGATGAACTATATATGAATATGTTAAATTAGATTTTGGTTTTCATTCACGAAGTGACGACACCACGAGTCTGGGGACCAAAAATGAGCATGATGTTTCTTAACTTATCACAGTACGTATACCAGTTTGATTGCCGACAGATTGCCGACAAGACGAGTGTTTCATTCTCACCACCGACGCCGACGTTTGCTTTAATGTTGACTCCGTTGAGGCGCTTTTAGACTTGATGACACGTGACCCCAGTGTGGGGGCGGTATGCGCGCGAACCCATCCCCTAGGGAGTGGCCCCATCGTCTGGTACCAGTTGTTCGAGTACGCAGTTGGTCACTGGTTTCAAAAGGTAATCAAAAAAGAGTTTGATACATAACGTACCTATAAAGACAGAGCATCCTATCTGACTTTTGCAAGTACAGTACACCTCGTAGCGATTTGTCAAACATGACATTTCAGGCAGCTGAGCACGTGGTTGGTTCGGTCCTATGTTCGCCCGGATGTTTCAGCGTCTACCGTTGCAGCGCTATCCGTGACATCCTACCCGAGTACGCCACGAACGTGGAGCACGCGTTTGACTTCCTGACCAAAGACATGGGGGAGGATCGCTGGCTTTGCACACTCCTGGTAAACAACACATATCTGTAAAGATGCTGAATATGTACCTTTTCAGAAATGGAATAATATCTCTCCTTTTCTGTAAAACACGACGAATAATATTTTTACATAAAAAAGCCGCCAGTCTTTTCTGGAATTTTATATATGTAAAATCGCCGGCATTCACACACACCGATCTCCGGAAATATTTCCTTTAATATACGCTGTTTACCAAAGCGTATACACGAAAAGCTACGAAAAATCATGCATTCATTGACAAAATTCGAATAAACAGCGAAATGTAGTATAACAGTAGTTTTGACGGCCCTGATAGGTAGACGATTAAACTTAAACAGAATTTTCAAATCTTTTATAAATAGTAGTTTTTATTGCATTTATTTTCCGGAAAATATGCGTTTATTCCTTAAACAATGCAATGTTTTATAGATTCAGGATCTTTAAAAAAAATCGGTGTTAATTTTGAAAATGAGAGTTGGTAGAAGACATATAAATTAAAAAAAACAACAGATAATGCAAAAATGATATCCGCCATAAATCCATTAGACAAATAATACATTGTAATTTGCTTCCAATATCATAAAAATGGTATGCGGGTCATCATAACATTTGTTTTCGTCAACCGTTTTTGACACACGTGTTATTTCCTTTCTTTATTAAATATGCCATGTTCCTTGTAAACTCTAAATTGTATCAGTGCAAAAACGTATCAAACAAACCTAAGAATAATGCTTTGGAATTGTAGTCAGTCAAATGACTATGATTTGATTTCGTAATACACTGTTGTTTAATGAGATGAGATGTTTTGTATTCTTAAAAGTGAAAAAATTACTGAGCATGCCTTTAAGCTACTTCCGGATTTGAGCTCGTACAAAGATTTAACACATACAAATGGAACATAATAATAACAAGTCTCGTTTTATTTACGATTAATTCGTAAGTCTATGTTTTTATTAAAACGTATATTTATAGATTTTTTACGTTGACATGTTTGACTTTCTTTAGAAGTAATTTAACTTTGCAAAGCAAATAGACTAACTTAAATGTTGATTCAAAACTGAATTTAATAAATTGTACAATAAACTTGTTTTGTCTGAATGATAACTTTGGGACGCAGGTACAGAGCGGATGGCGAATCGAGTACTGCGCAGCCGCCGAAAATAGAACACACTGCCCGGAAGACTTTGACGAGTTCTTTAAACAGCGTCGCCGGTGGGTTGTATCTACATTGGCAAATCTAGCTCTGTTGGTGAAAGAGTGGAGCACAAGTAATTAGTTCTTTGATTCATACTATTGAAGAGTTACACGAAAAAACAATGTGCAAGAAAACTCAAAAAGCACAGGAAAGGTTCAGATAATGAAAAAGATTTCTTTTTAAATAAAAACAAAATATAAAACTAGAAGTGGCGCGGCAGAGGCCGACGCGTCTCCCAACACCGCATAGATTTTATATTAAAAGGCAATTTTGGGTGGGCAAGGCCTATGTTGGTGGGGCCCCGGGGTGGGTAATGTGGATATGCATGGTCGAGATAGACCGTGTTTTCATTAGAGATGTTCAGTATTCATTTGAAGTCAATTGTTGAAAAAAATGAAGAAGTTATGTTGAAACAAAATGTTGGGAACGAAAATTGTGGGTACGAAAAAATTATGGCAAACAATTTTTTGGGAAAGAAACAAAATTTTGGTACGCAAAAAAATTGGGTTTGAAAATAATTTGGGTACGCACAAATTTGGGCAAGAAACACAATTTGGGTACCAACAAAAATTGAGTACGAAAAAAAAATTGGGTACGAAAATAATTGGGTACAAAAAAAAATTGGGAACGAAAAAAAAGTTGGGATGGGCGTGGTTTTCCACTATCTCCTCATACACTGTTAGCACTTGAACCTTGAGACTTACAAACATATGAGCATATGTGCGACGATGCACTATTTGGAATTTTGATCTGACCCCTGGGTCAATTGCGTCACATGTTGTTAGTTAAATGAGTTTTTTACCCATTTATTTACCCATCACTTTTGACCACGGGTCAGATCAAAATTCCGCCGCCGTCAACGTCGCACATATGCTCATATCTACCAGTGTGTAAGTTTCAAGGTTCTAGTGCTAATAGTGTAGATGGAGATAGTGGCCGAACGGACGGACAGAAAAGCGGAGATCAATGCAATATACGCGCGATATAAAATTCAGTTCCGACTGAAAATAAACAAACAACATGCAACTGAATGCTGGCAATTATCAGATACATGCAGCGTGTTATTTTTATATAATAGCACAGCATGTAACAAGCGCTAAAAGATGTGCAAGATAATACTTCCGGGTTTAAATCCACATACATCATGCACTTAAAAGCTGCACATTGTCAAATGCTTATATGAATAACACATATTTTATAAGTTATAAATGCAATATAAATATTTAAAAAGTAAATAGTTCTATTCAAAAAGCTTTGCTCAGTTTAACTAAGTTCAAGGGTAAAATGGAAATGAAGACTCGTCAAACAGTAAACAGTTCATAGTAAACATCATTCGCATCATCGCATGAAAGTTTTCATTGATAAGCAACAACATCGCTTAATCAGAAAATTTGTTGGTTAAACAACAAATACATACATATTTCTGCAGATATTTAATAGTTCATGGAGAATAAAATAATTACAGTCATCGCGCAAGTCGCCCTAACCTTGACAAACAGTTGCCAGCAAAGAAGCGGTGGAGATGTAGCTTGTACATTATTATCAAAGAAAGCTGTGAGCAAGAATTATGTCAACACGCGAAGAATTATTGCCCAAAATTGTCATTTGTTAAACGGTAATGTATGGTAAAACGCAGCGAAGTAGTATATGGCGTACCATTTGGGTCGAAAGTAGCCTTCAAGGTAAACATAAATATAGGATCTGGCACGAGTTGTCATACAATACCATATTTTATTAAACGAGTTCAGGAACTTTGTTAGTAAGCGAGCCTTTGGCGAGCTTACTAACGAATTCCCTGGACGATTTTAATAAAATATGGCATGAAATGACAACGAGTGTCAGATCTTTTTTAACACATGCTTTCAAAAGAGCAAATAAGATAAATATATACGCAAACATAATGATGAATCCCAATTTTGTTTACATTACTTGACGTCATTTAACGTTGCAACGTCATTTCAGCAAAAAAACAAAACAAAATGCGATTGGTCAATCGAACGAAAACTAAGCCAATGAAAACGCTTAAAAGTATTTTACACATGTGTAAGATAAAAATATACCTAATGGTTATATTACATGGGAAACAGGGTATGGCATGTGATAAATTTGTACTTCGAAGTACATATTGTTTTCGAAGTAAACACATTGTACTTCGAAGTACAAATATGAAATACACTTCGAAGTATATATTTGTACACCGAAGTACAATTTGTACTTCGACGTACATGTTTGTTCTTCGACGTAAAAATTTTCTGAACCGCCAATCAAAACACTCGTCTCTTTAGTCGCTTTTTCTTCAGATTTATTCATAAAAAAGTTTAAAATCTCTGTTTTAATTGAGGACAAAATGAATAAAAATTGAAAAATTGAAAAAAAGCGGTCGATAGTCGCATAATTTGGTATAAATAATATAAATAATGTGATTTGTCAAATATCTCTTAAAGCAACAAATGTAAGGCGTCTTCTGATTGGCAAACACTCAAGGGTCGGTAAAAACTGTACCTCGGAGTACAATTTTGTACGCCGAAGAACAAAAAATGTACTTCGATGTACATATTGTACGTCGAAGTACATTTTTCTTTTTACCTAGTAGTTCTTGTTGACTTTTAACCCAAAGGGTACGCCATAGTAGTGAAACAGAGGAGTGTTCTCTAAGTTGAAGTCGCAATCGCGTAGTGGATATGGTGTCCGCCTAGCGTCGAGTAGCGATCTGGAATTCACGGTTTGATCCTCATTGTGGGAGCGTTGTTTAGATTTACCCCAATTACACTAACTACTGGTTCTACCGCGGCCCAAGATAACTTCAAAAGTCAAAGATAAGCCCTGCAGTTAATGGGAAGAAGAAGAAATAGAAAAAGAAGTAGGAAAAGAAGTAATAAAAAACAGCAATTTACTGTATTTTCAGTTTCTAGGCTTAATCACCGTGTTTCCGTCGTGTTTTTGCTGTACCAAGCTGTGCATCTGTTCGCCACCCTGATTGGTCCGAGCTCAATTATTCTTGTGGTCACAGGTACGAATACTGTAAAATCAGTTGCATTTTCGGTGAAAACTTATTGTATTGTTTGTCAATGGCGTGGTTTAAATGCTGCGAAAATTAAATATCAACGCGTAAATATTGTCCTCTTTTACAAAATATGTTTAACAATTAGTACACAGAACGTCCTATAGTGCAATATGTATGTATTCTTTCTCAGGAGGTCTGACGTATGCATGGCCTATCAACCCGACGATGTCCGTGATACTACAGGTTGTTGTGATGGTGCTCTACGCCTTGGTGTGTTTAACGACCTCGTCGACAACTCAGCTCAATGTAAATAAAATTTCTTAACCTTAACACATACGATGCATCAAATGATCTTATTATTGGCGTCGCACTGAAGTGTAATACGTTTTTTTTTCGCTTATGGGAGGAGAAGTTATTTTTCGGATCAATGTATATATGTTTGTTGTCAGAATAGTTTGCATATTGGTGATGTTTGTGTAAATTAGTGTAAATAAGTACTGCATTTGTGCCTTTTACATTTACTACAATATTTATTGCCAATAATGCAAAGCGAATTCTTTTAATTAATAACTGATCACAGGGACTGGGCAATAATTAAAGATCACAGGGACTGGGCAAATACGTGAACCGGTGAAATTTTCTGGTTTTGTATAAAAACACAACTTCTTTGTTCCACTATCCTAGCAACCACCTAGTTACTAATAAAGGTGCTATAGAGCGCGAAGCGCGACACGTATTATTTATTGTAATAATGAGTCTTGATAAAGGAAGCAACCGCTTATCAATGAGGAGTAACATAACAGCACCCCAGTCTCATTACTATCAAGTCCTCCTACAGGGTTTTATTTTGAGAACCACATATAGAAGGCCGCAGGCCTGAACCGTATCTTGCCAGTGGTATGGACCCTTTGGTATACACCTTTAACCCCGCTCACTATCCAGCGTTTAAACTTCCGGGTTTACATTTAAACCGACTATTAAAGTCTCTATAACGCTCAAAATCAACGAAAATTTCGTTAAGTATTTCGTAAAATAAAGTTAACACCTTAATAATCAGTGTTCTGTATAGCAATAGCCAAAATTTCAACGCTAGATGTGGTATGACTACATAGATTTTTGTAGATACAAAATGCTGTTTTTATTTATTTGTGGCCACAATTAATTCCCGCGAATATATCTATTCATACGACACACGAACACCATTTTAGTGTTCATGTGTCGTATGAATAGATATGCAAAACAATACTTAAAACGAGCATTTTGTATATACAAACATCTATTTTACCAGACCACATCTGACGTTGAAATTTCGGCAATTGCCATAAGGAACACTGATTTTTAATTGGTTAAGTTTATTTTACGAACAATTGTATGAAATTTTCGTTGATTTTGAATAGTAATGTTACTTTAATAGCTTATTAATATCTTAGTTGGAAGGTGATTTTTCAAGCGGTTCCGTGAGTAGTGGTTACACGCTCGCTTCACATGTGAGAGGCCCAAGGTTCGAGCCCCAGTAGAATTTTTGTTTTTATATAGACATTATAGTTTAAATGCTGTTTTATTGTAACCATTTTTTGTTTTTATTATGCCCATGAAATATATGTGTGAGATGATGGGGGGGGGGGGGGGGTGGGGTTCGTAAACACATTAAAACTTTTACAGTGTTTTCATATCAATGAGTACTAAACCCCTATCGTAAATGAGCGACGTAAGAATAAGTTCAGAATTATCTCCCCTTGAAGTTGAGAAAACTATGAAATTTCGCTTACAAGATGAAGCAGATTGTTTAAAACCTACAATGTTCTGTTCCATTAATGAAAACTGCACACGGATGCCAGTAAAAAAAGGAAACTAATGTAAATAAAATGAACTATGAAATATTTGGCGTTACAACACAAAATCATAGATAATGGTTATTTGGGGGTTATAACACAACATCATAGATAATGGTTATTTTTGGGTTATACCACAAAATCATAGATAATGGTTATACCAGTATCTTTTTCTATTTTGTTAAAAATAATCGGCCAATATATTAATATTTACAGTAGAAAATAAACGTTCCATGTAACTTAATTGAGTGCCTTTTACACTGAAATTCCCGTCGCCCTTTGATGCTTTGCATCAATACTTATCTTGTTTATTCTGCAGCGTCAGTGATTCTCGTACGTCAATTCAAATTTCGAAAACACAGTTTTTTAGTGCGCTTACATCCACGTATCTTAACAAATACCGTGTGCATTGATTTGATGATGCTCAACTGGTCGGAATCACATTTAGTAGTATACATTAGCATGAACATTTAAAGGGGCCTTTTCACAGATTTTGGCATTTTTTAACTTATTCATTAAATGCTTTATATCGATAAATGTAAACATTGGATCGTAACAGTTCCAGTTAAAAATCAAGAATAAAATTTAAAAAAGGAAAAGAACATTGCCCGGTCCAGGTTTCGAACCAGTGACCCCTGGAGTTCTGCCAGAGTCCTGAAGTAAAAACGCCTTAGCCTACTGAGCTATTCCGCCGAGTACACATACTGGACGTATTTTATACCTTATATAAGCAATCTTGGTAGTTTCACAAAATTTAACGACAAAAACAGAACTCTCCAAATTATTCAATCGTTTCGCGTTGCAACGCTTTATAATTTTTAGGTTTTAAAATCGTCAAAAGATGCATATAATGGCTATATTAGACCATGGTAAATGTTCAGTATTACTGTTTCCTCACAAATATCATAACTAAAACGAAAATTTGCGAATCTGAAACAACTTTTTTCAATTTTGTCAATTTACCAAAGCGTGAAAAGATCCCTTTAAATGCAAACATGTGTCCATATTCTGCGAAAGCGGTGCTCAAAAAAGCAACTCCGAATCCAGTATAGTTTACGACACAATCAATATGTGTTTAAGAAGTGATGTAACTTGTCATTGCTTATGAGCTTTGGTTTTATCAATTATTGATTTACAATTGTTTAAATATTTGTTTTGCAGAAAACAGTTTACATATATTAATTATTGTGTTAACAGTGTGGTTTATCTACGAAAATGTCGTATACTGCTTCGCATGCGCTTATGATTACAGCATTGCTAACAAACTTATTTTTTCTGTGGAGGCGGCGAAATTTCTATCCGTTTTGTACACGATCGTTATGGCGGCGGTCATGGTGGGAACTGCTGTACAGGTTGCTAAAGAGATCTCAAAGGCAGAGGATGCTCAATGTGAGAATTGTAGATTAAATATAGCGTTCATCTCACTCATTTGGTTATTTAAATATATTGCTCTCTCAAGGATATACATGTGCTTAATACAGACGGACATGTCGGTATCTTGAAATGCAAGTATAATAAGATATCGATACGAGAGAGCTAAAATTATTAGTTACAAACAGGGATGATAACAATCGTTCCACCGTGCTTTGGATATACATGTAATATGTATCTTCAAATAGTATGCATCTTATATATAAGTGTTAACTCTTACTAAACACACACACATATTTCAGTAATCCACCCATCATTCCCTATTTCAACCATCACGCTGTACCTGGCCATCATGGTGGGCATATTCCTGCTGACGGGCATAATGCACCCGAGCGAGACTGTCTATTGCACGGTTTCTGGTTCTTTCTCTGCATCCCCGCCGGCTATCTGATCCTCATAATCTACAGCATCTGTAACATCACCGACCAATCTTGGGGTACGTTAAAATAATTTTATTTTTATCCAAAATACCCTGTGCGGTAAACTTGCCACTTGGGAAAAGTGTTTGCTATGCTCAGGGTCATATACATTAATCTTTGCGCGGAAGTTGCGTTATGGTAATACATTTCTTTTATTGATCAACAGTATATGTTACGACACTGAAAATTAATCAGTATTAGAGATAACGTTCGATAAACATGTATATGGTAGATTATTATTATATTGATTAAAATATCACGACTGGTATATTACATCGCTTGAAAAAAAGCTGTTAAGTTTTCCTATTTTCAGTATATTTGGTTATAAATTTCGCGATGTGAAATCGAAAGTACATCGCAAAAATAGGTGACATAACTATATTCACACTGTAAATAACGCAAGTATTGATCATTTTATATATAAACTATATACAATTCTCTACGCATGCACAATTTGCATTCATGGGTTTACCACGTGACGATGATTATCAATCTACTTCCGTTATTTATAGTTTACTGGTAGTTCAGTAAAATTTTATTACCGAATGTACTGAAAATATGAAAACTTAATAACTTGTTCACGTAATGTAATATACCAGTCTTGATATTTTAATCAATATAAACTAATAGTTGTAAAACAATACGGTATTTTGTAAACATTTCCTTTTTTCGTCAATCTGGTTGACGGTTCCTTACGACTACAAACCATATATACATTTTTTTTTTGCTCTTTCTGCAGAAAATTGCACATATTTTTCTAAATTTGAAAAAATTAGGTAAAATATTTCCACAAATATAGTTCATAAGCATATCTAACATTTAGAATGGGTCGTTAGGTACGATAAAATGTCTAAATGCTACAACTTAATACATGTCGTAGTTGAGCGTCTTTCATATCAGCGAAAACTCTTTGGGCATGGTAAAAAACAAAATAATAGAACAAAATTGTCATCAGTTTTGAGGAATATGTCTTTGCTTACTGAAACTATATTTGCGTAATAAAGCTGTAAATTTGTTATCTAAAATATTGTTCAAGATACCTCTCATTTAATTTTAATTCGAGATCAATTCATGCGTTTTTATTTTTTCTTGATGTCCAATTTTATTCGAGATGCATCTCTTTTTAATTCGACCTTTCTGATTTCTTATTCAAGATATCTTTTTTGTTTTATTTGAGATGTCTCTTTTTATACTAGATATCACTATTTTATGTGTGTTTTCGCTATTGAAATTTGTGGTGTCTCTAATTTTATTCGTGTTGTCCCTATTTGTATTGGAGATGTTTGTATTTTATTCGTTGATTCGTATATCATTCGACAAGTTTCTATTTTAGGAACTCGTGAGGTGAAAGAGCACTCTGTGCGCGTTGTGCACACGAACTCAAAGGATCGACTGACTGCAGTGTTCAAGGAGGTGTTCTTGTAAGTGCATTTAGCTGATTGCAGTTTTCAAACTCTTGAGACTTTACTAGCCTTGGTTTGGTAGTTGAAAAGCTTTTAGAAGTACTGTTTCTATGCTTGCGAGTTCTCGAATCATTGATGAATAATTCAACAGTTTTCATAATAACGTGTTATGTTATGTCTTATTCAGAGATAGTATTATTAGGGTCGCACACTGTATTTTTGTTTAAATGATAATATTGACGAAATATTTTATTAAGGAAAGTTATTTCTGGTGAGTTTATCGCGTGCAGATGGGATCTTAATTCGGGTAAGGTTTGCGTTTTACATTTACATTATATAGTTTGTCCTACAAGAAGATAGTTGTTATCATTCGTAGTTGTTACTTTACTGTTGTTGTTATATGTTTGTTATAATAATAGTACTCGTATAAACTTGAATATGGTTAACCTTTCGAAGCTGCTGTTTCACCCAAAAGGAGACGAGGTCGATAGAGAGCCAAACGGAAGCGGGAACTCGTAAGTCGACGCACACTGACTCCGTGAGCGAGTCGCCGGTACCCACCGCCGACACTAAAACAGCCAGGTACCGGAAGTAGTCTTTAACGTAATTTCATTCCTTCAAACATTTATGAGCAAATGCTTGGAACTTATATATCATCAACAAGCAGTTTTATAAGATGGTACGTTCAGACAAAACAATACACTTCGTTATTATTGTTGTATGAAGTTTCTTATCGTTGGCGTTAAAAATTCATTAAAAGTATACAATATGCACAAGATTCTAAATTTACATGTTCATAATGGTTTTAAACATTTTATTGATACAATAAAGGGCATTTTTGTTTATTTAAGTACCATTACTAATAAATTCAATTTCAGAAGTTCAATTCGAGGCATGTCGGACGTAAACGAAGCATTCGGTAAGTTAAACTAAACTACGAGCGAGATTTATTAAAGATTTTTCGCAGATCAGTTAATTTACAGACTACATTTGATCAATGTAAATAACTTCTGTAAAAACTCTTATATATTGCAAAGTTTGTAAATAAGACATTTTTTAAGACGCGGTTGATGATGAGCATGTAGCATTCTCTAATACAGAAGAGGATGACGAACAAATTAACGATTGGGAAGGTGTACCAGTTGAAAAATGGCTGAGACCTGACTTTAATGCATATGTAAGTTGTTGCACATAATTATACACGTGATGTTTAGAATAAAAATATTTTAAGGTTTCGCATGCCAATGATTCTATCGTTTCGTTCTTCTTTTATGTTGTCCTGATCACGGCACCAATATATGACCAATATATGCATTGTATATTTAGAAGATTAAGCCTACTGTTCAGACTAATTGCTTTGGAGTATTTGTAGGTTTTATTAGTATTTGTATGAAAATTGACTAGTTCAAGTTTGTTGATTGCAATTTTAATGATTATAATTTTGTTGTTGTTGATAAGCGTATGGCAATTATGTTGCTAGTAGTGTGATAAAGTCAACGTAGAAGACGACGCTGGTGATCAGGCGTTTACTGGTGCTAATAAGAGTACTTCCAACGATGAGGTTAATGTTTTTTAGCTGCTTTTGGGTAAGAGTACACTGAACATTAAAAAAGTATTTATATGATAATTGCAGGACAGCGTGGTTAAAAAGTTCAAAGACAACGGATTTGAAAACACTATCTTCATCAGCAAAATGACAAAGAAAGAACTGAAAGATATTGGTATAAAAAGTACGAATTCCTATTACTTCTTTTTCCAAATGCATGCTGTTATAAACTTCAACGTGCTACAAACGCTGACATGAAACATTGTTTATAGTGGCAGATCTCTAGGTACAACCTTTTTTTCCGGTATTTTTAGAAGACAACCCATACATGCAAAAACATTCAATTGTTCAATGTCCTTTGAAGTTTGTCAAACATGTCATTTTTTATACATAACATATTTTTCATGCACAGTGACGCATACATTTAAGTGATCTATATTATACTTTTCTCCTTAATTAAAATACTTAATTTTAGTTTGTATATCTTTAATGAACTTCTTGTAATATTGCCGTATTTCGTAAACCCAAACGGTTTTTGAGTAGTTGCGTTGAACAACAATAATTTGAAGGTTCGATTCCCGTGGGAGGGAAACTACTGTTATAATTTTTTTGCTTTTATTCTTTCTTTAGACCATTCCAAATAGTATAGTGTTGTAAATAAGTTCACTAAATGACATTTAAACAAACATACAAAGTGTGAATCAGTCCATTAATTGCGTTAGTAAATTTCCCCCTGTCTTACAGACACATAAAAATCAATTCCTTAAACTGTCAGAAAGACAGATTCTGGATGTCAAGGATTCTTTGATTGCGACTGTAGACTTGGAACGAGTCAGTTCCATACTAAGGGTGCAAGTGTTTACCAAAAACATTTACCAAGAAATTGACATGTGTTTTTTTCACATTAGTTTACTTAAACGGATACCAGTTTAAATAATAAGATGAAACAAAACATGAAGCAAACATCCATTTACACGTTTTCTTATTTGTTTTATGGACATGTGTCCATTTCGATATGGAGAATTAAAATATGATTGATCAGATATAATGGGAACTATTTTTTTAAATTAATAATTGATACAGTTTATCAAAAATGTACAATTTGTTTTCATTGAGAAGAGGTATGAGATTGATCATATGAGAAATTATTTTTTTGTCTCAATATGTGTAGTATAAAACAGCGTGAAATATCTTATTAGAGTTTCATAGATGTACAATTGTCCGAAAAAATGTATGCTTGAATTAAAGTCACATTTATTTGATCAAGCAGTTAAAATCATTTTCAAAACAACTTATGACCAAAGATCGGTACTTTTTCTGTTGTTTTTTGTGTGTGAGGGAGATAGCAACTGTGAGTAAATGATGCAATAGATGGTTATGAACAAAATGGGGGAAATGATTGAGTGTTGGGTACTAGGAATGTCTGACAATTCTATAATATCCGTTAATTTTACCTTAAACGTTTGATGTTGATGATGCAGAATAGTTAAAGGACATTTACAAAACATGAACAGAAAATCAAACAGTCTAAAACGTTAATTTAATACTTAACATATGTAAAAATGAATTCGAATAGTTCTGATTCACAGGTTCGGGACAAAAACACTACTTGATGGAGAAGATCAAGAAACTACCAGACTTCGAAGTTGTGGTGAAAGTTCCGGTACGCATATCAGAAAAATGTCAATGTCACGTGTAAAATATAACAAAAATATCGCAAGGTTCCAGACATTAAAATATGCAACAGATACACTCAAACAAATACAAATTGGGTCACCGTCGTAGAAAGGCCAACGTGAAGCATGCTTGTTAAGAACATATAGTTTATCTTGTTAAAACCAACATGTACGTATTGGAACTCGTACTCACGATCACATATTCTGGCGAGTACATCTCAAGGACTTTGCGTCTGATAAACGCAAACATGATTTGGAACCGTTGGTTGCAAGATGGAAATCAAGTTCACTATAATATTGCGATCTTTGAATTATTTGAAGCACGTTTCGCTGTTTTAATTTTGCTGACAACGTATCTGATATATCCACCGTCCTGCCTTAATAATTCAATTTGTAAATTAAACTATTGCACTATTGGATCAAACTGATGTTTATGTTATTTGGTTCGTAGTTTGTGAATAGTTTTCAAGAGCTTAAAAATTGGCTTATCTAACTGAAAACTATTTTGGTTTTAAGAAATACATAACATAATGTTTATGTACGAATGGAATATGTACTTAACTTGACATGGCACGATTGTAGTGTTTTCGATTGAATCCAGAGTCATCACCTACTACCGGATGTAAATAGACTGTACGTTTCAGGGTTTTACATTCATGTCAAAGTTATGGGGTCCCTAGGACTCTAGTTAATAATTTTCAGGGGTCCTGTCAATACAAATGGGGGTCCCTATAAATATGCTGGCCGTGTCGAAGTCAATTAGTTAAAAGTATAGTAATCGATTATTTACGTAAACAATAGCCAAGATTTAATGCACACCTATACAATTAAAGATTGTATGTATTTTTATAGTTTAATATTGCTTGTCAGATAAGAAGCTATTGTAGCCTCAGTAAGCTTTTCTTTCATAGCGACATTAATAGCTCTCATTTACGAAATGTAACCTCAATTCGGGACTTTGCAACTAGCAACAGCAGGTGCACGATTGATCGATAAATCAACAAGCGAGACGACTCGCATATCCTTCTAGAAAATTACGCGCTGCAGTTGTCTTTCAGAGTTTCTTGTTGATATTACGAGAACCAATACATTTACGTCAAAAAGATTGTGCGTCAAATTGGACGCAAATTAACAAATATGACGGGTCCTGACTTGCATTTAATGCGTATTTGACGCAGAATATTGCGAAACCATGCGTTTATAAATTGGTCGATACGATATCCATTATTTCTTAATTTTTTTTTTTTATCAATGTATTAAAACATCTTCAAACTGCACTTATGCTTGTTGTCGTATTTTTGGTTTCAGGAAGATGTCGACATTTGGTTAAAGACTATAGGTCTGTTAATGTACAAGGATAACTTCAAACAAGAGCAGATAACTTCTTCTAAGGACATGGAGGTACATAAGTTATCTAACCCTAAAGGTATAATTTAAATATTCAAGTTATGTATTTTTTGTCACGCGATGCAAGTCATGGGTGGTCAGATATAGCTCATTTCCTCCCGGGATGTATACGTAGATCAATAATATGACTTGTGGAATGTGACATGGCTATGTTCCACGGGATCCACATTAGGCAAACGTTACAATGCAAACTCTCCTGTTAGATCGATACAAGTGTCAACAAATAAAGACTACCACATACATATTGAATATAGGGACTATGTGGGACAATTACAAAGTTAAAAAATAAAAAATTCCTATCTCTGATTTAAATTGGAGTCTCCTCTGATAGGTCGAACTATATCGTCGTCTCCCCCGGGCGCCTTAGTTAATACTCTTACACGCGCACAAGCACACCTCCTACGCACATACACGAACCCACACTTCCATACTCATTCATCTACGCACGCACGCACACACACACGAACGCATGCACGAATACATTAGCACACCCATAAAACCTGACATAAAACTTACATGATGCGGGTTTATATCAAAAGGACCAACATATTAGACAAGGTTAAGGGTACTTCCGTTATTAAACTGGTCCTTATAATCATTTTGCCTCACCGATGAATCAATTTAAATTGATTTAGTTGATCTTTTGGCATCTACCTTGTATTAGAGCACTCAATCACAAACTTTTAACACAACCTCATTCGTATTATTAAAACACTCTTACTTTAATCGAGACATGCGAGACATGCCTCTTCGCTTCTCTAATCTTTTTTCCTGTCTTCTGTTTCTAGCCCCCTATACTATACTTCTTAGTGAACCTCATGGAATCTGGTATAAATTTGAATTCGTACCTAAACGGCCACCGGAAAAACTTTGCGAAACCGAAATTTCGCAAACTTAAGTACCCTTTTTCTTAAAGATTTGCTACTTTGAGACATAGTATGCGATAAAAGTCTTATCGTTGATTAATAATTGGTTATTTTCACTCAAAAAACGCGTTTTCTTCACTATGAAATTTATAAGCAAAGTTGGGGTTCCCATGGGATTTTTGCATTTTCCCATGGGATTTTCGATTTTCCCATGGGATTTTTTCTCCCATGGGATTTTTTTTCTCCCATAATTTGCAAATGGGAGAAAAATCCCATGGGATTTTGAACATTTTAAAAAACGTGTTTTATTTGCGTTTGCAAGTATTTTAACGTTATTTAAGGACTGTATATTGGTTTTATGCCAATTATATATAAAAATATTTAGTAATAAAAAAATCCCATTTTAAAATGGGAGAAAAAAATCCCATGGGATTTTTTTCTTATTTTGAGAGATTTATTCATGAAACTTTCAGAAACATCATATTTTATGAAATGATGAACAACTACGATATTTTAATGCGTTTAGTCGTGTTTAAAAAAAACAAAAAATCCCATGGGATTTTTAAATCCCATGGGATTTTTAAATCCCATGGGATTTTTTCTCCCATGGGATTTTTTCACCCATGGGATTTTTTTCCAATGGGATTTTTCAGTTTCGTAAGCCGAATAAGTTTCTTAATGCGAAAAACAACAATAAAGGAAATAATAATTATAATTTTGAATAATAAATTGAATAATATAAATAACATGAATATTTTTAAAATGAGTTACAATTAAAGGTTTATGCTAGTAGAACTTATCATTTCTTGTTCGAGCAGATGGTTGAGTCCAATTGGTGAGTATGCCAGCTTAGAACCAGTATAAATGCATCGCAGACAGACAACGCTGTCATACTGTACACACCGCTGAGTAACAATCTTTATTGCATTTCATTTTGCAACAGAAAATGAACTCCGTAGTATAATTGATCTTATATATGCCCTCTGCTTTTGAAAGCGTGCAACACATTAACATAACAATAAGTCCATGCCAAAAACTATGTGCAAATTCCATTCAAAGCTATATACACATTATAAAGGTCAGATGACCCGTGTCATGCGAAAATGGGTCTTATGTCATATGCGGCCGAAGTTGGTCCATCCTAGCTTGTCCAACCGCGCAGTCTGGTCAGGTACTACGCTGACTGATATATAAAGTCAAGCCATGATTCGTGGTCTCATATCCAAACTCGGTAGCTCCTGTGCGAAACTTTCACCGGAAACGACGGCACCGAGACGGGCGCTCGAACTTTGCGGATGCGCGTTATATGTTATATATAATAGCGCGATGTGTTTTTCTTGCCTCAAATTAGTAAGCCCAATCAGCGTTTTATTGTGTTCTTTGCTTCTACTATTAAAAAGAACTTCAACTGATACGAACATGAATTTTATTTTAATATGTTTATTTAATGCTCGGAAAACTCATTGTATATTTATACTACTACTTATAAAACAAAGTCGGGTTTTCAACATCTGTTTTCGGCATAAAAATTGTTATTCCAAACCAGATTTTACGCACTTTACTGTACAAAATACCGTTAGGGCCACCGTGGTTACTCATTAAAATCCAGAGGGCGAGAATGCGAGAACGCGAAAGTACGATGACAACAGTGCGACAATACGATGGCGACAATGCGTTCGTACGATTGCGAAAACGCGCTAGTACGATGACGACAATGCGACAGTGCGACAATACAATGGCGGCAGTGCGATAGTACGGGGGCGACAATGCGATAGTCATATCGTACTGTCGCCGTGGTATCATCGCAATGTCGCCATCGTTCTATCGCATTGTCGCCATCGTATTGTCGCACTGTCGCCATCGCATTTTCGAATTGCCGCCATCATACTATCGCGTTATCGCATTGGCACCATCGTACTATCGCACTGCAGGCTATCGCCATCGTATTGTCGCACTGTCGTCATCGTATTTTCGCACTGTCGTCATCGTATTATCGCACTATCGAACTGTAGTATTGTCGCCATCGTACTATCTCACTGTCGCCATCGTATTGTCGCACTGTCGTCATCGCACTGTCTGATTGTCGTCATCGTATTATCGCGTTCTCGCATTGTCGTCATCGTACTATCGCATTGTCGCCATCGTATTGTCACCCTGTCATCATCGTATTGTCACATTGTCGCCATCGTACTATCGCGTTCTCGCGTTCTCGCCCTCTGGATTTTAATGTGTAACCACGATGGCACTAACGGTATTCCGTAATACTGCTAAAGCACAGTATGATTAGGTCACTCCCAATGCTCAAATCTCTATGTCTATTTTAGTAACAACACATGTCTATGGAAGGATATTTAGGTAAAAGTTACATCATTCGTGGTGAATATTTACATTATGACTGATGCTTATTCTAATTTGCTTTATGACAATTCCAACATGCTTGTTGTCTATTCGTTTATACTTGATGATTGCTGCAACATTACATCATTCATGAATAATATTTACATTATGCGTGATGTTTATTCTAACATGCTTCATGACAGTTCCAACATGCTTGTTCTCTATCGGTTATACTTGATGATTGTTTCAACATGCTTGGTGACTATCCAATGTTTGTGTGTTCATTATTCCTGAAACCAGTCACAATCGGTTTTGCCACTAAGCGTCATTAACAACGGCAGTTAGCAACAGGCAGTAAGCAGAATGCAAGTTACTAAATTATGACATCAGGTGGCGCGCGTTTATTTTCCGTATGTTGAATAAATTACTTTTCGGAAAAAAAAGCGAAAACATCCGAATCATTTTGACTAGTAAACTGAATAAGCTGAATTAGTTCCCTTCGTTATATAATCTCCATTAAACTAAATACGTTCATTATTGCCATGAAGACCAGTAAGTTTACACAATGAATTGACTGCCGTGAATGTTTTTGATATTTGTAAGATGCAATTGGCACTCAAGAAATTATACATGTGTTTTATTCAGAACATAACGGGGCTGATGTGTTGGAATTGTGGCCCTTCCCTAGTCCAAAAAATTACAGTAGACGTAATCTACCGATGTGCATTGCATATCGACCTCATATTTATAAAGTAGCCCAAACCCGCATTGCCACAGACCTGTGCGTGAAACTTTCAGATTTCTCTAGTCTGTTTACCATGCTATAATTACAATTTCTATAAACACATATTTATCATTTTATGACTATATAATGTCTGTGGTATACAGAGAAACCTGAAAGTTACAAGTACTCGTGTCTAGTACTGTACAACTATTGTACACCTCGTTGAGAAAACAACTACTTCATCTACATGTATTAAAATATCATAAAACATAATTTTCAATCAAGTTGGAAAAAATCAATAAATAAATGTCATATAAACAGGTTTGTCATGAACGTTGACGTCGCTCTTGGTTACCAGAAAAATTCCCACGCACGGATTTCAACCGTTATTGTTTACAATCAATTAAGTGCATAAGTACTTGAATTTGTATAGTGTTTTTTAAAAGTGTCCAGCTACAGGTGGTTAGCGTGTGGCTATACTTCTAGTTAGTGAAAACATATTTTGGAATGATAAGTAATCATATTATAACGAAAAATCAACTTTTCTTAAAAAAAATAAGTTAAATATATATTCAACAAGGTATCCAACTCGAAATCATCCGAAAACGGGATGCATCGTTTTAAACAGCCATTACTTCATCAATTTTGCAGCGATTTTCACGATCTTGGTCTTATTCAACGCAGAAATAAATTTCCTTTCTGGAAATGTATATGTCTTGCAATATTTTTACAAATACTGGGTCAACTTTTAAAAAATAACACGATACACAACTCGCGTGACTCAGCTGTGATCGATCAGACAGTATTCATGACTAAAATCTTCACGGGGAAATGAGCATTTTCCCTGCAAAGTTCACGAACCTCGATACCATAATTCAATAAAACGTATGAAAAAAACATTCTTACCGTGCTTGCCGTAGAATTATGCATCAAAACTAACTGTCCAGCGCATTTTCAAACCTTTGTTTACATACATTTCAACCAACTGACATTTTAAACACAAGAGTGATTTCATTGCTCCAATGCGGAGTTGTGTCTTTACAGCTGGAGATTTCATTCATAAATACGGTCTGATCGATAACAACTGGGTCAAGCGAATTATGTATAGCTTTATTTCTTAAAATTTGACCCAGCATGTGTAGAAATATAACAATATATATACATTTCCTAAAAGGAAATTCATTTCTGCGTTGAATAAGACCGGGTCATGAAAATCGCTGCAAAATTAATTTAGTAATGGCTGCTCAAAACGATGCACCCCGTTTTCGGATGATTTCGAGTTGGATACCTTGTTATATATAAAACGGTAGTGATATTTTTTTATATAGAAAATTTGATTTTTCGTTTTAATATGATTATTTATCATTCAAAAAGATGTTTTCACTAATTATTATCATAGCCACACGCTAACCACCTGTGTGTCCAGCACGTGTGCCGGGAGAACAGGGCTTAATGTATTTTTTGTTAAGCTCTATAATATTTATATCCAATCTGTATGAAAAAAAGTCGGTGAACATTATTCCGGTGTTAATTTTTGAAAATATTGAGGCATTCGTTAATTATGGATCTAAAACGGAACATTAATCCGCAAAAAAAACACCGGGCATATTGCATATTAGATCGGACACATGAAATTATTTCGAAAGAAAGCAATAAGAGTTTCAATTCTACATGAGTAAGTCTCGCTGTGCACGATTACGCTCTTACTGCTCGTATATATTTGACTCTTGGCAAATACCTAGTGTTTTATTTTGCTTAATCTAAATTGTGTCATGCATCTATATGTACTTAAAGCAGCATGACCAACAGCTCTTTCATATGTGAAAGAGATTGACACAAAATACATACCCATCTATAATAAAGTTTATATGTGCACTTCAATATTATAGTTTTAAAGCATTTTATGTGGTGCAATATAAAAGTACTCTAGTAAATTTGAAATTATGTAATCGATTTCCTCTCAACATACATGCAAAGTTCCAGATAACTTTTTCAGCAAAATCTTGGTTTACACTCTATAATAATCCAGCCTTAAAGTCTATTATTAATTCTTTTTTTCAGGTAAATATAATTTTTGGCACATCCGCGTTTAGGTTTATAGTCTAAGAAGAGCTAATGACAATTGCCGGGTTACAGCAGACTTTTTGCGATAAAAGGACCAGATAATGCAAAACGTTCGGCTTTTCGACTGTTGTAAAGATGGTCTGTTATTCATAATAACGTTAAAGTGCTGTTGATTTCATAATTGTAATGAGGGCCTAGACGAGTGGGAACTCATTGATAAAATGTTTACATTATATGCATTGATATTGAGTTTTACGCATGATCACACATTTTGAATTCTTATTTTATTTTTCCAATGTGTAACCGTACGCACAGAATTTAAGTCTACTTTTTTACTAAATTTAATTCAATTTTTTACGACTTTAAGCGTCTTATCTGGAGCTCTGCATACATGCATTAGTAGCATATATTGAAATATATCCATAGACTTTCTTTGGTTATTGAAGGTAAATTACTGTACACAAATTATGGTTAGTCATTAACCAAAAAAAAGTTAAGTCTACAAACACGCGGTTAATTTCGGTTCAGTAGCAAATATCTTACAAAGGTGCGCAACTTCTCCTATAACATAAAATTTCCGTTATACGCCGTAAATTTCCGTAGTCCTCCGTAGCATTTCGGAATGACTGTCAATTGACATCATTGTATCATGCATGATAGTATGTTGCTTTGTGCTTGGGTGAAACTCACATCTTACCATCGCGTTAATTTATTAAACGCATTAATATTTGATTTCATTATGCACTGCGCCTATTGCACAAGTCTCTCTGCACAAACCAACATACACATATGCAGCATGCAATTAACGAACAAGAATGTTGCATCTGTACACATGCATGATACCATTAAGCAGAATGTAAATAGACATTGGACATCAGGCAAGATGTAAGTGTCATCAAGCATGAAAAGGTGTCTACATACTAATTGAAAGTACCATCAAGAATCATGACACAGTCACAAAGAAGGATGTAATTTTTACCTAAATACCCTTCCATATTTGTCGGCACTGTGTGTTTGCTTAATTTCACTGAAGAACTTCTACTGGTAAATCTTACAAAAAAAGTGATAAATAAGACTGAGTAGCAATTTTTTCGGCGTTGCTGTTTAACGTCAAATTTGGCTTTTCAACGAACTTCTTAAAAGCCCATTGAATTTTAATGAAGAAGTTTCCCGCTTGTAGGTCCGAATGAATTAAATCAAATTTTGCAATTGGCAATTTGATAGAAATCCCCATAAAACATTGCACATAGCTTTCTGAAATAAACAGGCCACATTGAACGCATTCACGATATCCAACAGCTCTCTTTGCAAAGACCTATCTAGTGTTTCTTGGCCGTGTAAGATCTATAATTAGAACATCGTCACCTAAACATCTACTAATAGAAGAGCATATTTTGGGGAAACAAATTCAATAAGAGTATAAAACGTCCACGATCAATAATGTGTAGTTTGTTAAAGATATCACGGCAGTAAAAACATAGCACTTTAAAGAGACCACAATCTGGTACATTTGGTCAATTGTTGCGTCCGTGGCGGACAATACATTTTTAAAAAGAAAGCGTACAAAAAAGCAAACACAAAGTTCTTCGTAAGCTTGTTTTAATCTTAAAAACACATAATCGACAGTCATTCCAGTCAAATACAATACTAACAGTCAGCACTCTAGAGATCAAAATTGCGGATATAAATATTTAATTCAGGGATATCAAGTGTATCAAGTTCGAATTCCGGAAAAAATAGCCGGTAGTCTGGGGCATTAGGTCCCTTACAGGGATAAAAGGTAAATCCCCGCCCGAGCCGTAGCTAACTGATTTATTGTAGTCTTTCTAGTTGCAATTTCTGGTGAGTACAATGCGGAATATTACGGATATTTGCAACATGTCGAAGATTTTCGGAAAGTAGCGAAGAGGTTTTCGTCAGTTAATATTCATGTCCGTGCCGGCCGCTAACTTACCAGAATCAATAAAAAAGAACCAGGAAAAATCGGTACCGATCGCAAATTTCCGGAATTCCGATAAAGCTTCAACATAATTTGTTCTCAAATGATCGCGTACTCGAACGAATCTGTCCCTACGCCTCCAACTCCCTTTAAATCTCATCGGACGTACATTGATCTCAAAATCTATCCTTGACGACTCAAATCATATTTCCTGAATAGTTTGGCCTATTGACGTCCCTGTAATTATAACAATGGTCTTTTAGATAAACACCGCTAAGTTGTTGCAATATAATAACCGTTTAAAATAGTTACCGGTTTTCATTTAATAAAATGATTAAGTCATATTCGAGATTTCAGCGATTGCCAATATTTTGCTTTTGTTTCTCATAAACATATGGTGCTTGGTATCTGCTATTGACTCCTATGTAGATTGCAAATATTACATAACCCTTACAGCGGCCGAGCGCAGATATCTGCATTTGGCCGCTAAAAAGAAAAATCTTTGCGCATTAATTTAATTCAAATCTCATTATCATAATCAAAATCATCATCATCGTCGTCGTCGTCACTACTACCACCACCACCATCATCATCTTCTTCTTCTTCCTCCTCCTCCTCCTCATCATCATTAACAACAACAGCAACACCAACTTAACATCATCATCAAACAACAATAAACATCGGTAGCATACAATGTGCTTCATCAACCATACATAATTATATGCGTTAAAACACCATAATAGAACAGCATGAATGAAGCTGTCTATTACTCTTTTATATTTCCTATACCAATAATTTTTTTTTCGTTAATTGAAGGACTAGTTGAAATCTTCTATAAAAGCCCTCCCACCCCCCCAAAATAAAAAAAACATAAAACATAATAATAATAACCCTAGCAAACAACAATAGACATAGGTTAGTTAGTATACACTGTGCTTTAGCAACCATGCATAATGAATGTTTATGACTTCGGACCGTTGTGATCAAATTTAAAAAAGCAAGATGGTATGTATGCGGCACACAACACATAGATAATTATAGTTTTATACCTTAAACGTAGTTCATCAAAATAAAGATAAGTTATTATCTATGTAATACTTAAATTAGGTTTATAACGTATGCATATTTGTCTAAAACTTGTGAAATGTGATTCGTAAGCCGACGACAACATTATCATTCGGACCCTTCTCCCCACCTAACAATCGAGATTAAACACCTGTGGAGATCCCGATCTTATCAATGAATAAACCGGTTCAATGATGTCAAGTCAAATAAAACATACTATTACTATCCAAATAAATATCTATCAAAAAATGTAAATTGATATACCTACTTAACTAAAACTAAACTTAAACGATTAGCAAGAAAAATATATAAAGAAGAAGCAGGCAAAGTAGACAAATTAATTGTAACATATGTTTTCTCAGTCTCCCACTGTTGAACAATATAAATAGTATTTATCGCCACCCCAAAAGGGATCTTTATCACACGTATGGCTCAACTAATATATAATTGTGACAGGACAAACTGTCAACAAATACCTTGTTAATGTTTTATACATAACTCCAATCAAAGGTCAACTTCCAAGGAAACTGCGGCATGTTAAAACTGTTGATTATGACAAAATGTTGTTTAGTACAAATCAGTACAATAGCGTCTGTTATGTGGCCTATACTAATCCAGTTAAATAAAACTTTAATCGCAGAAAAGTTTAGATTCTTTACACCTTTAAAGGGGCCTTTTCACAGATTTTGGCATTTTTTTAACTTATTCATTAAATGCTTTATATTGATAAATGTAAACATTGGATCATAAAAGCTCCAGTAAAAAATCAAGAAAAAAATAAAAAAAAAGGAAATGTACATTGCCCGGAGCAGGGTTCGAACCAGTGACCCCTGGAGTCCTGGCAGAGTCCTGTAGTATAAACGCTTATGCCTACTGAGCTATTCCGCCGAGTACACATTCTCGACGTATTTTATACCTTATATAAGCAATCTTCGTAGTTTCACAAAATTTAACGACAAAAACAGAACTCTCCAAATTATTCAATCGTTTCGCGTTGCAACGCTTTATAATTTTTAGGTTTTAAAATCGTCAAAAGATGCATATAATGGCTATATTAGAGCATGGTTAATGTTCAGTATTACTGTTTCCTCACAAATATCATAACTAAAACGAAAACTTACGAATCTGAAACAACTTTTTTCAATTTTGTCAATTTACCAAAGCGTGAAAAGATCCCTTTAAGAAAATATATATAACAGTTCTTTCCTGTTTTAACAAAATGATACATTTAAAAATAAATTATGAAACATCGCTAGCAATATTAGAAAGAGAAGTAGAAGGAGAATTATTATCAATAGTAGCAGTAGCAGCAGCAGCAGCAGTAGCAGCAGCAGCAGTAGCAGTAGCAGAATCAGTAGCAGTAGCAGTAGCACTAGCAGTAGAAGTAGCAGTATCAGTAGCCGTATCAGTAGCCGTATCAGTAGCAGTAATAGTAGCAGCAGCAACAGCAGCAGAAGCAGCAGCAGCAGCAGTAGCAGTAGCACTATCAGAAGCAACAGCAGCAGCGGCAGTGGCAGCGGCAGTGGCAGTGGCAGTAGCAGTGGCAGTAGCAGTGGCAGTAGCTTTAGCACTATCAGTAGCAGCAGCAGCAGCACTGGCAGCGGCAGTGGCAGCGGCAGTGGCAGCGGCAGCGGCAGTGGCAGCGGCAGTGGCAGCGGCAGTGGCAGTGGCAGCGGTAGCGGCAGCAGTAGCAGTAGCAGTAAGAGTAGCCGAAGCAGTAGCGGTAGCGGCTTTTTGCTTTTTTGTTTTAGAAGTGTTTGTCGTATAAAAAGAACGCAAGGAAGACAAATTAATTGTAACATGTGTTATCTTAGTCTCCGTTGTAGTAGTATTTGTTGTATCTACACAGCCATTTTTCAGTCACCTGAGAGACATGTTTTTATAAGAGATTTAATTGTGGACCAATACATCGTGTATTAATATCAGTGTACCCACTGGGACACCACATGGGGCGAGGATTAACAGATAAACTAGGCCTTCAACTAATTATGCGCCTAGAGGCAAACGATACTATAACTTACTGATAATTTTAGGATTGGGATGTGTTTGTATCTTATTTGAAATTAGCTAGCTTAATTCAAAAACTAATTATAGCCTCAATATTATCACAAGAACATCATCACATATTCATTGTGCAATATATAATCATATCACCATCACAATATGCCAGAGCGTTAGTATTTATTGTGCATACATATCCTACAGCAACATTTACAAAACTTATTACAAACCAACCGCTCAAGCTTTAATTAAGATTGATTTCAATTTATATTATGACATACATTAAAGATCACTGTCAATTAATTAAAAAATAGCTTGATGCTTCGTACTCAGCGATTTAAATAAAAGAAACGTTGCGTACACAATAATTGGGGTTAATAAAAAAAGTCTGCAATTAAAATAATCAAATTTAAATAATACTAGATTTAGTTTCAAATTGTCGCTCAAAAAATGTATCAGTTATATCAGTTACTAGGGAATCGATTTGTTTAATCTCCGCAATCCAATAATAATTATGGTGTTTGTATGACAAATTACTAGCTATTCGTCATTGAATGTATGATACTCATAAAAATATTGAAACAATAACCACAACAACAACAACATATGTGATTAAGTATATATCTTCTTCAGATACTCTGTGTCATACTTTCAAAATTATCCTCATAAGATTCATAATAATAAAATAAACACTATTGCAATCTTAGTAAAAACCAACTTAG